>NW_015506463.1:56726-81235 GCF_001515645.1 Sinocyclocheilus grahami | reverse complement strand
GTGTGAGTGTGTGTGTGTGTGAGTGTGTGAGTGCGTGTGTGTGTGTGTGTGTGTGTGTGTGTGTGTGTGTGTCTGTGTGTGTGTGTGTGTGTTTTCAGAGCGAGCGGAGGGCAGCGCAGCGGCTGTTGGCTCAGGCCTGTGAAACTCTCTCTCAGGCTGTGAGTCTGAGTCTTCAGCATGACCTTCCTCATCTTCTTCCTCGCGTCTGCACAGATCTGCTGGAGTGTCACGGTCAGTTCGACCCCGGCGCCAGCGGACAGTACCTCGCCCTGCTGCAGGTACTGCATCTGACTGCACTTTCACTATTCACTATTCAAGTAGCATAAATGTGTATGTTTTTTTAATGGTTTAAGTTTTAATTTGATTGAACTATAATATGTTTCTTCTTTTCACTTTATTTTGGGTTTTATTTTTTATTTTATATTTATTTTTTATTTATATCTTTTTGTATATTTTCTGTTTTCATTTTAATTTTAGTTAGTTAATTTTGTTTAGTTTTTTGTAATTTTGTTAATGTGTCTGTATAGTTTTTATTAATTTTTATTTCAGCTTTGGTTATTTTAGTACATCAAGTTAAACTAAATGAATATGAGAATGTTGAAAGGAAATACATTTCTGTCATGACAGCTTTCGGAGATGGTAATGTACATGACAATGTTAATGTATTTGGTCTTGGCGGAATAGATCTGCTACACTGCTGCTGCTGCAGAGCAAGTACCGAGACTTGCTACTGCCAATACATCCACAACATGTTGTGTATTTGGTGTAAGAAATACTGCAAGTCTTGGTACTTGCTCTGCAGCAGCAGCAGCGTAGCAGATCTATTGCACATATTACATATATGAATAGTCCCCCACAAAGCAGGAGACACAGAAATGAACAATACGAGCCAATATAATCATGATGACGCTGAGTATAAGGGTATAACTGCTGCATCAGTGCATATACATGTGTCCACACACATGAAGATTAACAGTCAGGATAGACAAGACAACCGCCACAAAGCAGATATCACCAAGGCATATGTACTGCTGCTGCTCCGAAGAGTCATGTGAACCGCATATATTACTATCTATGTGAGCCTGGGCTACCACGCCGACCGGCTTAACAATAGTGGCCTATGGCTATGTGAGCCCGGGCTACCACGCCGACCGACTTAACAATAGTGGCCTTTGGCTATGTGAGCCCGGGCTACCACGCCGACCGGCTTAACATTAGTGGCCTTTGGCTATGTGAGCCCGGGCTACCACGCCGACCGGCTTAACATTAGTGGCCTTTGGCTATGTGAGCCCGGGCTACCACGCCGACTGGCTTAACAATAGTGGCCTTTGGCTATGTGAGCCCGGGCTACCACGCCGACCTGCTTAACAATAATGGCCTTTGGCTATGTGAGCCCGGGCTACCACGCCGACCGGCTTAACAATAGTGGCCTTTGGCTATGTGAGCCAATCTGATAGATAAGACCCCCGCACCTACCTGAGCAAATATCATAAGTTATTAATTAGAGACCTGTCATTAATATAACAATATTGTCTAATTGCATAGAGCCATTAGGAGCTATAAAAGTGCATGCTTCTGATGCTGCGTGCAGCTGAAATCGACCACACACTCAGTACAGCTAATAAAACATCAGCCCTAGATTTAAACTAACGTGATATTGAGATTGCGCCACTGAATATAGTGAACCCCGGTTGAAATGCATGCACAAGAATGCTTATTATGTTACCCTCTGTGTGTCCTCAGAGCGATTACATGCTCTAGACTGCGTTTGCTCCAGCTTTATAAACACAGATGCTAAATGCTGCTGCTAATATGCTTAAAGGGGTCATATGATGCTGCTAAAAAGAACATTATTTTGTGTATTTGGTGTAATGAAATGTGTTTATGCGGTTTAAGGTTCAAAAAACACATTATTTTCCACATACTGTACATTATTGTTTTTCCTCTATGCCCCGCCTTTCTGAAACGCGTCGATTTTTTTGATTGACCAGCTATCCAGTCCGTTGTGATTGGCCGAATACCTCAAGCGTGTGACGGAAATGTTAATGACAAACAGCAAGTGCTACTTTACACTGCTGAAAACTCACGTTTAAATCGTCAGTGGCAAATTCTTTATATATAAAAAACGTACTTACAGTCTGTGAGTCAGAACAGCCGGCATTGCAGTCTACTCTCCCAGGATCAGGACACAGTCCTCCATAAAATGTGCTGCACACATCTGAATATTTGGGTTGAAGTGTTCTGGAACAGTGTTGTAAATACAACTTAACCACTGATTTCTAGTCGTGTCCATTTTTGGAAGACCAAACAAAGTAGTTTCGCTTTCACAACGAAACACACAGTGCCTTCATGATATGGCTGCAGACATGGCACTTATTTTAGCCTTCTACAATGGCTCGCTTGCGGACAGATGCATCTTATGCACGCGCATTGCAAATATCAGTCAGTGTGATCATTTTGTTTTCCTCAGCATGAGTTTGAAAATCATATTCCACTGTTTTGGACTCGTGTCATCGAGAATTCGATATGAATATTCACAAAGCTTGAATGCTGCGCATTGCAACAGTAGACCTACAACTTGAGAAGCAGCAGCAGTCATCCAGAAAACTCCTAGAAAACGTACAACTAAAGATCATTGAAGATGTTTAAGAAGTATTTGGAGCATTGGGATTGCCGCGGACAGATGCATCTTATGCACGCGCATTGCAAATATCAGTCAGTGTGATCATTTTGTTTTCCTCAGCATGAGTTTGAAAATCATATTCCACTGTTTTGGACTCATGTCATCGAGAATTCGATATGAATATTCACAAAGCTTGAATGCTGCGCATTGCAACAGTAGACCTACAACTTGAGAAGCAGCAGCAGTCATCCAGAAAACTCCTAGAAAACGTACAACTAAAGATCATTGTAGATGTTTAAGAAGTATTTGGATTGTGAAAACCTCAAATTCGACCAAAACTGACATTTTCAATTATTTTGCCTGTAGTTATATGTATGTGACCCTGGAGCACAAAACCAGTCATAAGTAGCTCAGGTATATTTATAGCAATAGCCAACAATACATTGTATGGGTCAAATGACTTATTTATGTGATGTATAAATTATGTATAAATCTCAATTTCAAAAAATTGACCCTTATGTCTGGTTTTGTGGTCCAGGGTCACATATGTGTGTGATGTTCATATGTTTGTGAGAATGTAGAGTTCTGGTGGATGTTTGAGCGGATGATTATTACTCACTAGACTGGTGTGATCTGATCTCAGAGCGGCGTGTGCTGTGCTGAGATGTCGTCTGTCCTGCACTCGATCTGCTCCAGTGTCGGTGAGTCTCAGACCTGTGCTCTGCTGAACCTGCGGAGGAAGCTGCTCTCTTCACAGGGTCACAGACCCAGCGGCGCTCTGACAGCAGTGAACCGAGAGCTCAACGCTCTCTCCAAGGTACTGCGCTGACAGCCTGTTAATGACACACACCTCCTCAGAGCGTTCAGACACTGCACTTTCCATTCAAATGTGTGAGAACAGGTCCGTGAGCATGTTATGCACCTCGTTTTGTGCATATGAATGTACATATGCATGTGATTTTTGCCTTTTGCTGGGTACTAAAGTTGAAGTTTGTGGTTTCCAGGAGTCTACCATAAAAAATAGAGTGGAAACATTTTAAGTTTACAGATTGAACTTAAACTTGCAGAATATAATATAATATAGCATGCATGCAAGCTAGATTATTTATGTAGCACATTTCATACACAACTCAAAGTGCTTTACAAAAACAATTTAAAATAATCAAAAAATAAAAGTAACAAATGCAAAGAATAAAAAAGATTAAAATTTGATTTAAAATGTATTAAAAGAGTTAAGAATAAAAAGAAAATATAATATAATATAGTGTTTATGTAAGTTGAGATAAATACTAATATATAAAAGATGCATGATTTCATACAAATACAAAAAAATGAAACACCATCATGATAACACACACGGCATGCAATAAACATTAATTTAATATAATATAACATCACATATTACATAAAATTCTAATGTACATAACCATCCAGTGTGAACTGACAGATCTGGAAATGTAAATTAATGTTTTTCACTGTAAATTATAAGATGACTAGTTCTTTTTCACTTCCAAACACTGTAAAATTACATGAAATGTCACCTTAGATCTATTAGTTTTTAGCATTTACGTTTATGCATTTAGTAGACACTTTTATCCAAAGCAACTTAAGTCAATTACAAAAAGATTTTCACCGTATAGAGTAATGGAACTTGCCTTTAACCAATTAACACGTTTTTAAACTACTTTGACTGTAAAAATTATGATAATTTTTTACCAAACCTGTGTTTTCATAAAGCAAAACCATGAGTGAGCTAAACATCACAGAATGACTCAGAATTAAACATGGAAGCAACTCTCATTTTTAGTGGTTTTGCATTAATAAAAGTTTTAATTTATTATTATTTATACAAAACTGAATAATTCCTCATGCTTAAAGGTCTAGTCGTGTGTGTAGTATTCTTACGTTTGGCTATAAACCAATCACATGTCAGAGAAAACATATTCTTTGTTCCTATTGGTTATAGTGCTTGTCAGTACAGTTTATGCAAATCAGCCAAAGAAGGTTGGGTTGTGTTCTTGCTGCTGAGGAGTTGGCACTCATGTTACGTACATAGCTGATACGAGTTTAATACATTCTTCATGTTAATCTAGAACCTCCTTATACACTTCATCAACGTAATGTAAACACAACAGTGTGTCGCTCGTTTATAGTCCTTCAGACTGCACATATTCATTTACATTTATTCTTTTAGCTTTTATCCAAAGTGACTTACAAGTGAAGAAACGCAGTCACAAGTGATTCTTCCTGAGAAACGTTCAGACGAGAACAGAGATGAAGTGAGGAGAGTGGTTTGCGTTTAGACAGAATGGTTTTGTGAGGGTTCTGCTTTATCGAGAGCAGCGTCTCTAGACAGAGCAGATCCACGCCTCATGTGTCTGATCACACTTTCAGGCCTTCACTCACCTGACCATAAACCCAAACCACCTGAGAATTCTGGGAGAAATGCCACCCGACTTCAAGATCCTGCTGCTCCAACACTCAGAGGACAGGTGGGGTGGACTCAACTCTATTATAGAAATATACATTCATGCATTTGGCAGATGCTTTTATCCAAAGTGACTTACGCTGCATTCAAGTTCATGCATTCCCTGGGAATCGAACCCATGACCTTGCTGTTACTAGCGCCATGCTCCACGTTCTATTCTATTCTGCTTTAAGCTATTCAATTCAAGTTTATTCGTATAGCGCTTTACAAATCGTTGCAAAGCAGCTTTACAGAAAATTACGTTATTCTCATCTGCTCTGTTCTGTTGTATTTTATTTGCTCTGTTCTACTCTGCTCTGTTCTGTTCTGTTCTATTCTATCTATTCTATTCTGTTCTAATCAGTCTTTCTCTTCTCATTTATTCTCATCTTAACTGTTCTGTTGTATTGCATTTTATTTACTCTGTTCTACTCTATTCCAGTTTACTCTTTTTTTAATTCTATTCTATTCTTTTGTATTCTGTTCAGCTTTTTCTGTTCTGGTGTACTTTATTCTCATCTTCTCTGTTCTGTTTTATTGTATTTTGTTTGCTCTGCTCTAAACTCTTTTCTATTCTGTTCTATTCTGTTCTCTTCTATTCTAATTTATTCCCATCTGCTCTGTAGAATTGTATTTTCTCTGTTCCATTTTTCTATTTTCTATTCTATTCATTCTCATCTGCTCTGTTAGATGCTTTTATCCAAAGTGACTTGCGCTGCATTCAAGTTCATGCATTCCCTGGGAATCGAACCCATGACCTTGCTGTTACTAGCGCCATGCTCCACGTTCTATTCTATTCTGCTTTAAGCTATTCAATTCAAGTTTATTCGTATAGCGCTTTACAAATCGTTGCTAAGCAGCTTTACAGAAAATTAAGTTATTCTCATCTGCTCTGTTCTGTTGTATTTTATTTGCTCTGTTCTACTCTGCTCTGTTCTGTTCTGTTCTATTCTATTGCATCTATTATGCTGCTCTGTTCCGCTCTATTCTTTTCTAGTGGCAGTTTAGTGGGCTGTTTATTTTATTTTCAAAGCAGAAGAAAGTATGTCTCCTTCTGTTCCTGTGCCATTCACTAGGGGTGGATGTGTGTGTGTGTGTGTGTGTGTGTGTGTCTGTTTTCTCTTTTTATTCTATTCTATTCTGTTCTAATCAGTCTTTCTCTTCTCATTTATTCTCATCTTAACTGTTCTGTTGTATTGCATTTTATTTACTCTGTTCTACTCTATTCCAGTTTACTCTTTTTTTAATTCTATTCTATTCTTTTGTATTCTGTTCAGCTTTTTCTGTTCTGGTGTACTTTATTCTCATCTTCTCTGTTCTGTTTTATTGTATTTTGTTTGCTCTGCTCTAAACTCTTTTCTATTCTGTTCTATTCTGTTCTCTTCTATTCTAATTTATTCCCATCTGCTCTGTAGAATTGTATTTTCTCTGTTCCATTTTTCTATTTTCTATTCTATTCATTCTCATCTGCTCTGTTCAGTTGTATTTCATTTGCTCTGCGCTATTCTGCTCTGATATGTTCTATTTTCTATTCTGTTCTATTTTATTCTAGTCTAGTCTATTCTTTGCTACTTTATTTTTATCTGCTCTGTTCTGTTGTATTTTATTTGCTCTGTTCTACTCTGCTCTGTTCTATTCTATTGCATCTATTATGCTGCTCTGTTCCGCTCTATTCTTTTCTAGTGGCAGTTTAGTGGGCTGTTTATTTTATTTTCAAAGCAGAAGAAAGTATGTATCCTTCTGTTCCTGTGTCATTCACTAGGGGTGGATGTGTGTGTGTGTGTGTGTGTGTGTGTGTGTGTGTGTGTGTGAGGTCATGTGGAAACAATTTAAAATAATCAAAAAATAAAAGTAACAAATGCAAAGAATAAAAAAGATTAAAATTTGATTTAAAATGTATTAAAAGAGTTAAGAATAAAAAGAAAATATAATATAATATAGTGTTTATGTAAGTTGAGATAAATACAAAAAAATGAAACACCATCATGATAACACACACGGCATGCAATAAACATTAATTTAATATAATATAACATCACATATTACATAAAATTCTAATGTACATAACCATCCAGTGTGAACTGACAGATCTGGAAATGTAAATTAATGTTTTTCACTGTAAATTATAAGATGACTAGTTCTTTTTCACTTCCAAACACTGTAAAATTACATGAAATGTCACCTTAGATCTATTAGTTTTTAACATTTACGTTTATGCATTTAGTAGACACTTTTATCCAAAGCAACTTAAGTCAATTACAAAAAGATTTTCACCGTATAGAGTAATGGAACTTGCCTTTAACCAATTAACACGTTTTTAAACTACTTTGACTGTAAAAATTATGATAATTTTTTACCAAACCTGTGTTTTCATAAAGCAAAACCATGAGTGAGCTAAACATCACAGAATGACTCAGAATTAAACATGGAAGCAACTCTCATTTTTAGTGGTTTTGCATTAATAAAAGTTTTAATTTATTATTATTTATACAAAACTGAATAATTCCTCATGCTTAAAGGTCTAGTCGTGTGTGTAGTATTCTTACGTTTGGCTATAAACCAATCACATGTCAGAGAAAACATATTCTTTGTTCCTATTGGTTATAGTGCTTGTCAGTACAGTTTATGCAAATCAGCCAAAGAAGGTTGGGTTGTGTTCTTGCTGCTGAGGAGTTGGCACTCATGTTACGTACATAGCTGATACGAGTTTAATACATTCTTCATGTTAATCTAGAACCTCCTTATACACTTCATCAACGTAATGTAAACACAACAGTGTGTCGCTCGTTTATAGTCCTTCAGACTGCACATATTCATTTACATTTATTCTTTTAGCTTTTATCCAAAGTGACTTACAAGTGAAGAAACGCAGTCACAAGTGATTCTTCCTGAGAAACGTTCAGACGAGAACCGAGATGAAGTGAGGAGAGTGGTTTGCGTTTAGACAGAATGGTTTTGTGAGGGTTCTGCTTTATCGAGAGCAGCGTCTCTAGACAGAGCAGATCCACGCCTCATGTGTCTGATCACACTTTCAGGCCTTCACTCACCTGACCATAAACCCAAACCACCTGAGAATTCTGGGAGAAATGCCACCCGACTTCAAGATCCTGCTGCTCCAACACTCAGAGGACAGGTGGGGTGGACTCAACTCTATTATAGAAATATACATTCATGCATTTGGCAGATGCTTTTATCCAAAGTGACTTGCGCTGCATTCAAGTTCATGCATTCCCTGGGAATCGAACCCATGACCTTGCTGTTACTAGCGCCATGCTCCACGTTCTATTCTATTCTGCTTTAAGCTATTCAATTCAAGTTTATTCGTATAGCGCTTTACAAATCGTTGCTAAGCAGCTTTACAGAAAATTAAGTTATTCTCATCTGCTCTGTTCTGTTGTATTTTATTTGCTCTGTTCTACTCTGCTCTGTTCTATTCTATTGCATCTATTATGCTGCTCTGTTCCGCTCTATTCTTTTCTAGTGGCAGTTTAGTGGGCTGTTTATTTTATTTTCAAAGCAGAAGAAAGTATGTATCCTTCTGTTCCTGTGTCATTCACTAGGGGTGGATGTGTGTGTGTGTGTGTGTGTGTGTGTGTGTGTGTGTGTGTGAGGTCATGTGGTCAGACCTGTGATCAGTCATTGACACACATACACACACAGAGGAGCGGCAGTTGTGTGTAACTCATGTCTGTTCTGTCATTGTGTAGTTCTGTGCTTTACGCCGGCCTTTATGAGAAGGTTAAAGCCGCAGAGACTCAGAAAGGAAAGAGTGTGACAGGTAACCATACAACTCACGTTTATATTTAATCTCCATTTAATAATGTTTTCCAAATTTTTTCCTTTATTTGCAGACACAGATTTAGTTTTTGAGTGAATCTCATTAAAAAAAAAAAAAAAAAAAGGTTTAGGTCACATTTCTAATAATAATAATAATAAGGTAAATAAATGATAATTTGCA
Organism: Sinocyclocheilus grahami; assembly: GCF_001515645.1. Lineage (NCBI taxonomy): Eukaryota > Metazoa > Chordata > Actinopteri > Cypriniformes > Cyprinidae > Sinocyclocheilus > Sinocyclocheilus grahami. The sequence continues at coordinate 72,187 of NW_015506463.1, read as the reverse complement.
TAAATAAAATGAAGCCTTTTTTTTTTGGAACATTAGATTTTTGGCTTTCTGTTTTCATGACTGAACCACGGTTGTTGTCTGTTTTCATGACAATTATTTGACCTAGAATTATGACCCAGAAAGTTGCAAATAAAAGTCCGGTATCTGCAATGTTGCACCCAAAAACATTTAATGAGCTCTACAAAACAAATCTGATGTTTTAAGGTACCTTACATGCAGTTACAGTTACAAGCAACAATAAAATTCAAACCCACTTCAAAGTCATTAGGAATAACAAAATAATCAGCGGTATGCCTACCTAAAAAGCTGCGTCTTTAAACGAGATTTGAAAATGGGAAGAGAGTCACTGTTTCGGAAGTAAAGTAAAGTAAATTACACAGATAAGGAGCAGCATAGCTAAAAGTTCGAGAGCCCATGGAAACCAGATGTGTACGAGGAAGACCTAAAGATAACGTAGATGATGATCTAAATGCTCGAGACGGAGTATATGTTAAAAATAGGTCAAATAAGTAAGAAAGAGCCAGTTTATGTAATGCCTTACAAACAATAAGCAAACTTTTGAATTCAGCATGCTGTTTAACAGGAAGCCACTGCAGTTGTTGAAGAACAGGAGATATGTGTTCCATAGTAGGAGTTCTAGTAATTATTCGTGCTGCTGAGTTCTGCACTAGCTGTAACTTGTGTAAAAGTTTAACAGGAAGACTATCCGCAGAGACTCAGAAAGGAAAGAGTGTGACAGGTAACCAACCCACTTCAAAGTCATTAGGAATAACATAAAATAATCAGCGGTATGCCTACCTAAAAAGCTGCGTCTTTAAACGAGATTTGAAAATGGGAAGAGAGTCACTGTTTCGGAAGTAAAGTAAAGTAAATTCCACAGATAAGGAGCAGCATAGCTAAAAGTTCGAGAGCCCATGGAAACCAGATGTGTACGAGGAAGACCTAAAGATAACGTAGATGATGATCTAAATGCTCGAGACGGAGTATATGTTAAAAATAGGTCAAATAAGTAAGAAAGAGCCAGTTTATGTAATGCCTTACAAACAATAAGCAAACTTTTGAATTCAGCATGCTGTTTAACAGGAAGCCACTGCAGTTGTTGAAGAACAGGAGATATGTGTTCCATAGTAGGAGTTCTAGTAATTATTCGTGCTGCTGAGTTCTGCACTAGCTGTAACTTGTGTAAAAGTTTAACAGGAAGACTATAAAAAGAGCATTACAATAGTCAATTCGTGAAGTGACAAGAGCATAGCCCATAGTAGCAGTGCTCCTCATTGAGAGGGCTGGGCGGAGGCGATTAATATTGATATTGATAAATGATAATAAGCCGTCCGAGTAACCTTATGTGCTTCAAAAGATAGTGTATTATCCAGGATAACACCCAAGCTCTTCACCTGTGTTGAGGAAGTGATTATAGAACCATCGATACACATAGAAAAATCGCTGGTATTCAACAAATTATTTTTTTGTATCAACAAGAAATATTTCTGTTTTACTACTGTTAAGTTTAAGAAAATTGCATGAAAACCAAGCCTTAACTTCAGACAAACATTTAGAAAGAGAAGATGGAGGAAGTGTAGAAGAAGGTTTTGAGGACAGATAGAGCTGGGTGTCATCGCCGTAACAATTAAACTGTATACCATATTCTCTGAAAATGTTTCCAAGGGGCAGTAGATAAATGATAAATAATAAAGGGCCCAGAACTGAACCGTGTGGGACACCTGTAGTAATATGTGATGACTTAGATTTGAACTGACCTAGTTACGTATTATCCAGGATAACACCCAAGCTCTTCACCTGTGTTGAGGAAGTGATTATAGAACCATCGATACACATAGAAAAATCGCTGGTATTCAACAAATTATTTTTTTGTACCAACAAGAAATATTTCTGTTTTACTACTGTTAAGTTTAAGAAAATTGCGTGAAAACCAAGCCTTAACTTCAGACAAACATTTAGAAAGAGAAGATGGAGGAAGTGTAGAAGAAGGTTTTGAGGACAGATAGAGCTGGGTGTCATCGCTGTAACAATTAAACTGTATACCATATTCTCTGAAAATGTTTCCAAGGGGCAGTAGATAAATGATAAATAATAAAGGGCCCAGAACTGAACCCTGTGGGACACCTGTAGTAATATGTGATGACTTAGATTTGAACTGACCTAGTTAAGATGTAAGAGATAAGATGTAAACCAAGCCAGAGAAGTGCCTACGATTCCAATGGACTGCAATCTATCTAATAGAATTTTATGGGAAATAGTGTCGAACGCTGAAGTTAAATCAAGAAGAATTAAAATCAATAAAAGTCCTGAGTCAGCCGCTACCAATAAATCGTTAGACATTTTGACAAGGGCAGGCTCAGTACTATGACATGAACGAAAACCTGATTGGAATTATTCATATAAATTATTCACTGAAATATGAGCAATGTACCTGAGCAGCAACAATCTTTTCCAGTTGCGCAATATTTTTGTGGATTTTTTTTTTCAGGATTCACAGATGAATTGAAAGTTCAAAAGAACAGCATTTATTTGAAATATAAATATTTTGTAACATTATAAATGTCTTTACTTTCACCTTTGATCACTTTAATGCATCCCTGATGAATAAAAGTATTAATTTCTTCCAAAAGTCTCACTGACCCTAACTTGAGAACAAAACTGTATTTTGGTTGTGCACCTATTATTTTAGTCAGTGCATGCATTCTGTGCTCGTGTTTTGGACGGGTTTGGTGACGCGTGTGTTTCTGTAGGTGGTCTGATCTGCTCTAAGGTGCTCAAGGCGTCCGTTCATCGCTCAGATCTGCAGCAGCTCCGCAAACTTCTGCAAGAGTTCAAAGATCTGACCGCACAGACGCGTCTGAAAGAGTCACGCCACTGCGGACAGAACCGAGCACAAGTAAGACACGCTGGCACCTACAAATGTTTGAAGAGGAAGTACAATCTGAAAAGCATCAATATCACAGAGGCCTCTTTCACTCTCTTTATAAAGGAAGATAAAGATGGACAGCTGGATGATTGTTTCAGAGCTCTGCTTGAGGAAATGGAGAACTACCTCAATCCCGTTCTCTCTCAGTTTGACTTTTCATGCTTTAGGTACCAAAACACACATGCACAAAATTAACAAGTTAATGCATCTATAAATGTGGCTTCTGTTTGCACCAGTTTTTTGCACCAGTCTCTCGTCTGCACTCATGTTCTCTCTCATTTCCTCTTCTGTTTTATCACAGCGTTCGCTCTCCGTCCATCTCCACCACATCGGCCCGAGTCAAAGACAAGGATGAGAAAACTGCTGATAAACCTCTGCCGGGTACAAAACACCAACACACTCTGACCATAGAAAACATTGATAATAATCAGAAATGTTTCTTGAGCAGCAGATCAGCATATTATACTGATTTCTGAAGATCATGTGACACTGAAGACTGGAGGAATGATGCTGGAAATACAGCTGCGCATCACAGAAATACAGTACAGTTTAACAGAGATTCACAGAGAAAACAGATATTTTGAATTATAATAATATTTCACTATTTTTACGATTTTTATTATTATTTAATTTATTATTATTATTACTATTATTATTATTTATTATTATTTTTTTTTTTTGGTAAGCATAAGAGACTTCTTTCAAAAACATTTTAAAAAATCTTACTTTTATCTTACTTAAACTTCAAACTCTTGAACACCGATGTATTGGTATGACAGTGATATGATAATTAATTAGTATTTTATGGCGGATCTGTGATAGAGTCTTTTTAGAGTCATTTCATGTCATCTAATGATTCTTGATCTAAATATGCCTGGCAAGATTTTTTTGGTATATGAACTATTGTTATACTAAATAACATTTTCTTCTGTAAATCATGGTAAAAATGTACGATAGTTGTTAGTTTTGCTCAGAATTTTTTTTTAAATAAATTTAAACCGGACACATTCTAATTTATGAAATATTGATAAAATATTATCAAATATTGATCAGATTTACAGCCGCGCTGTAACGTGGAAACATGGAAAAACTTAACCACTCGCAGTTCATCTTTTATCAATTTACTGCATCATTTATAGGCTTTGATTTGAAATGTAAACGTGCTGGATGTGTGTGTGCGTTTGTGCGCATTTGTGTGTGTGAGTGTGTGTGTGTGTGTGTGTGTGCGTTTGTGCGCATTTGTGTGTGTGTGTATGTGTGTGAGTGTGTGTGTGTGTGTGTGTGTATTCTGCAGATGCTGGTGATTCTGTGGTGATTCTCGCTGACCGGACGCTGTTGGAGTTTCCGTTAGAAGCGTTGAGCGTCCTGCAGGCGAAGGGCATCATCTCCGTCTCTCGAGATTTCTCTCTGCAGGTTCTTCACGCACGACTGCAGACGGATGAAGCAGGTGAGTTCACACTGAACACCATCTATCTCTATCTTCTGATGCATTGATGGAGCTTAAAGATGCTGCCTGAAAGCTGTTCCAAACCCTGTTTATAGGGATGCACCGAAATGAAAAACAAAATTATGCCAACATTATATATTATTTAACTTTAATTTTATGGGTAATTTATGAGACCCCCTTCTTGAATCTGGCATGTATTTTTTTACTGTACAAATAAATGCAGCCTTGCTGAGCAGAAGATAATAATTTTAAAACATTCATTTAAAAATATATATTTAAAAATATATATATTTAAAAAAAAATTTATTAATATAGCTGTTGTAATTATTATTGTCTTTTTTTATTTTATTTTACAGAACAACAGTAAAATTACAAAACTAACATTTATGAATGTTGATGGAGCTTTTATTTTGGCAGAAACCCGCAGAAAGACCTCAGTGCTTCTTTTTGTTGACAACAGCAGATTTATAAATGATTCTCATTACGAATTTGGGAAGATGTTTGTGGCATGTATCACATTGTCACATCCATGCCTTGTAAAAATGTATTTAATTATTAGTTTAAGGCTATTTGGCGATTTCACTCATCATACAGTAACCAGAAACAACCACCCTTCCTCTTCTCATCGAGACGTGTGATGCAGAGCTAAACAGTCTCTCGCTGTCGCTGCTGTAATGATTTTACGTCTTTCTCAGACAGTTTTAAATGCTTCCACACTGTGACATGTTTGCTGCATTAGTGCACGCCTCTATTTGATCACGTCACAGCATTATTCGGTACAATTTATTAACTGAATAATTCCGGTTGCCAAACATTCGGTGCATCCCTACCTCTATAGTCTGATGCATGAATCACAATCATGCAAAACCTCAAGTTCCTCCAGCAGAGAATGTGTCTGTAAGTCACTTTGGATAAAGATAAATGACTAGTTAATTATTAGATGTGAGAGAAAACATCTATTTTTTTTTTCTTCACATATGCGTGGTTAAACTGTGTGCACACAAACACACAAAAAACACATAAACACACAAAACCATCAACTAAGTATATAAATAATGCAGAAAGTAAAGAGAAAAAGCTCTCATTGCCTTTTTGTTTTTTTAATTGTAATCTGTTTCTTTGTTCACCTTAAATATTTGTGTGTAAGCTATATTTAGTTAGTTAATATTTTTGAACATACAATAGTTTTGATTTATTATTAATTTGTAATTATTTTACAAAATAATTTAAATGTCATTTACAATGCTTATTGTGATATGTTGAATTGGAGGTGCCCTTCAATGTTCTGTCCATTAACTAAAAACAGGCTAGACTAATCAGTTCTTGGGATTTAAGAGTGATATCACAGTAAGAGTGATATTGAGGGCAGTTCTGGACTGAATCTTCAGCTCAATATGACTGATGGGCCTCACGGGGCAGGTTTATCATCTGCTTTACCGTCCGACAGGCAAACAACACACTCAGAACATCTCAGATTTGCCGATCATCACGAGGTTATCATATATACAATGTCCGAGACAGAAATCAGGCAGAAAATAGCCACACTCACAGAATAATTAGGCCACGCTCTACAAGTAGGTCCTCATAAATGGGGCAGCAGGAGCCTCAAGAATTGAGAAATGGGCCGAGACACAGAAGGTCGTGGATTCAATCCCTAGTGGCAGTAGTTCCACCGCTGTGCCTTTAGGCGAGGTGATTTCACACCAGAGCATTGTCTGGGACTTGCAATAACTTGCATTTATTTCTTACTGTTACCTGTACAGTGCCGTGAATGTCCGTCGCTACTGAAACAGAAATATCCTTTATTCACTATATATTTATACATTTAACAGACGCTTTTATACAAAGCGATTTACAGTGCATTCAGGCTATACATTTTTTACCAGTATGTGTGTTCCCTGGGAATCGAACCCATGACCTTTTGCACTGCTAACGCAATGCTCTACCACTGAGCCACAGGAACATTATATGTACATACGCTGCTCCTTCACTGGAAGCAGTGCCGTTTGTATTTGTTATTTATTTATGTTCTAGTGATTTTATTTATATTTATAACAAATATTATAAAGTTCTTAGAATTTTTATGACAGCACATATAATTAACTAAAACTTCAAACCATCAAAAACATTTACAACTAAAACTCAAAAATGAATTAAACTAATGTGTGCATTTAAAAAAAAATTTAATGGAAAATAAAAAAAGAACTGTTCTATGAGTGTCTATTGTCTATGTCTATGATTGCAATTATTTATTTATTTTTGTTTACATTGATCAAGCAACACATTGTATTGGAAAAATAAATCAGAAAAGTGGTTTATTATTCCTTTATAAATCATATAAATAAAATAATAAAAGTAATGTTTTGCATGATATCTAAATTAATACTTTAGTAAAATGTTTAAAAACTTTAATAAAATTATATATATATATATGTGTGTGTGTGTGTGTGTCGGTGTATGTATATATACAGTGGGTACGGAAAGTATTCAGACCCCCTTTATATAATTTACTAAAATGTAAAAAGTAAACATTCTGAAATCTTTGATGGAGATCCCATAATTGAATGTGGCTTTACAGTAGTAACAAATACATCATATTTTTAAATAAGATGGTTTCATTGTAAATATGCTGATTATCTCTAAGCTGGAAACCCAATGATATGAACCATCTGAATCTAACCATGTCAACAAAAGGAAAAGTCAGACAGATATTTATTATGTCTTTAACAGCAAGTGTTTTTGTGCCAACACACATTGTAATTAAAATGAAATATCAATATCCAGTAACATTTCTCTTTCAAAGCATGTTTTATGCCGTGACTCAGGACGTTTTGGGGTTGAAGTTGAAGATCAGTGCAGTGAATAATAACAGCCTTAAATATTACTAGCATGAAATACTCAATGACAAACCTGTTTGAACCATGTGCTCACAAGCAATTTATGAAAGATCAGCATCATGTCTAAAGGAGTCACAGTAATGATGTTTACTCACACTTTCTATGACTCTGATGTTGATCATTATAGGTGCGTCTGGACGTCTGTGAAAAGGATTTGAATATTTAATGGGAATGTTAACTTTAACTTTTAACATTTATCTTTTTCTTTGAATAATTATGCCCCAGTTCTCCAGACCTCAGCACTAAAATGCCAAATGCAAATGACTGCACTTGTATTTTTTTAGTGTGATTTTGTACAGTTCATCTTCAGTTTGCATACAGTGACCTTTAAGGATGCACTTTCTTCTGCAGGTGCCGGTCAATCGTGTCCTGCCGCCAAACAGCATCCCAGTGGACACACACAGGTTCAGATGTATCCTTCGCTTTAAACCACCTTCGTTGTCCATCTCACGGGCGTCTGTGATGTGTGTGAGATGTCAGAGCAATCATTCGACTGCTGCATTGCATTTCGGCTCGCTTTTATTGCGTTAGCTGCTTGCAAAGTGACTGAACATGGTTAATAGTTTGGAGAAATGTATTCTTAACACAGGCTTTAAGATGTAGTTGATGCTCAGGAGGAAGATGATGGAAAGCAGGCTGGTGAGTGGAATTAGTTTTTGAGTAAAAAAAGCATTATGAAGACAAATGATGCACTGATGAATTATTCACGATAGGATGTGTTAAATTGATCAAAGGTGCCAGTAAAGACATTTATAAAGTTACAAAAAATCTCTAAGTCAAATAAACGCTGTTCTTTTGAACTTTCTATTCATCTGTGAATCCTGAAAATTAAAACGTGTCACGGTTTACACAAAAAATATTGTGCAGCACAACTGTTTTCAACATTGATAATAATCAGAAATGTTTCTTGAGCAGCAGATCAGCATATTATACTGATTTCTGAAGATCATGTGACACTGAAGACTGCAGTACTGACGCTGAAAATACAGCTGCGCATCACAGAAATACATTACAGTTTAACAGAGATTCACATAGAAAACAGCTGTTTTACATTAGAATAATATTTCACAATTTTTACTGTATTTTTGATCAAAGAAATGCAGCCTCGGTGAACAGAAACATTAAAAAACTTACCAACCCCAGACTATTCTGCTCTTCTTCAGTGGCTTGTTGCATAAGCTGCTTTTGTTCTGTAAGACCTTTTTAATCAGTTGCAAAAACCTTAAATTGTTCTAATTTGAGACGTTTTTGAGAAAAGACATAATTTGAGATTTTTACATAAAGATAATGTTTATGCAAGAGCTCTGTCTTAACTCATTTATGCATATTCAGACATGGTGTGTCCATCACTGTTTTGATTTTATTGTATGGAAGAGAGTAATTTCTTCACAAAAATTATTCACAAAATCTCAAAGTGGTCTGATTTGACACGAGGGCGAGTAAATGATGACGCAGTTATATTTAACCCTTTCATCTGGCCTGGTTTGTTCAGATCGCAGCAGCGCAGCAGAGATCATGAGGAAGACCCTCGACACCTACGCTTCGCAATTTACACCTCTGTGGGAAGGATTCATCGGCCACGAGAGCAAACGCAGGTCTGAATCTCTCTCAAAATCTCCTCACACTCCTGTGAAACAGATATTTATAGGAGCTGGTTTTTGTCTCGGGTATTAATGTGTAAAAGTGACACTCTTCTCTCAGTCTCGCAGATCTCGAGCAGATGCTGATGTCCTGCAGTGCTTTTATTTACTCTGGTACGGAGAACTTCTTCTCCTGCGTCCCACCGGCCAAGATGGCCTCCCTCAACATGTCCGGTAAAAGTGGGATTTCATTTTCATTGATATACAGCGGGTAAAATACGTCAGCATTTTTCTCAGTAAATATAGTTCTAAAGGTGCTGTTGACATGACATTTTCACCAGATGTCGATAACAACTCCATACATGCAAAGATAACAGTTTGCATAAAGTTCTGTGTAATAAAGTGGAATGACACAGGGGGAAAAGTATTGAACACATGAAGAAAGGGAGGTGCAAAAAGGCACGGAAAGCCAAGACTCCAGCTGAAATCTATCAGTAATTAGAAAGCAATCCTGCTCTTCGTCAATGGGAATTAATATTAGCTGCTTCAGTCTCAACACCTACAGTACCAGGATGATGAAGATAAAACAAGGCTGGACAATGATCCCAAACACAGCCAAGCAAACTCTCGATTGGTTTCAGAGAAAGAAGGTAAAGCTGCTAGAATGGCTCAGCCAATCACTTGAATCCAATAGAAAATAAGAACTAAAGTTTAGAGTTCATTAGGGATGTAACGATATCGCGATATGTAGTCCATGCGATATTTAAAAAAAAAAAAGGCAAATTAAGAATTGGAAAAAATTTAAATTTTGCACATTTGAAAGTTAAATTATTCTATCTAGTGCACTTTGAGAGTTCAAAATTAAGAGCTGAAACCCATGTTCTTAACTAAAACTGAAGTCAGAATAAAGCCAGTGAATTGACTTGTAGCTGAACTTTAAAGAGGACTCAACCCTCTTTTAATTTGTGGTGTACTGTCTCAGTCTAAATTACATTCACACTGGTGTTTTAGGAAGCCAAACACATTAGAATATAATAATAAAACACACGATTCCTGTCTGAATCTGAGCTAGATTACAAGTATTTGATCAGTTCTCAGCCCGTTTTCACATGCATGACATTATTTGATGTCTAATTCTGAATCATGGCCAGACACTGAAGAAAAGGCAACCATTTGTGTTTTTAAAGAAAACGCATGATTTCTGCTTTCACTGCATCCAAACAGAAAATCACAGATATTGTGGAAAAAGCTTATTTTGCGAGGTTGTGTTTTTCCACTTTTTTGCAAATCGTTAAGTTAATTGATACATTTTGAAAACTAGTTTGTCATTAAAACAAACCCTTTGATACTTCATTTTGTTGTTTTGATAAGTGCATTAAAGTTGGATAAATATACATAAAAATTTTGTGAAACTCAGCATCATCAAAATGTGTAATATTAGGTTTGTTTGTTTTTTTCAGGATGCAGGCCAAAAAAATAACATTTTTCGATTTTGATTAAAATGCAAGATAACATTGAATCAATTTGGCATGCTACAGCTTGAAACATTTGTTGTTGCATTGTTTTGTTTTGCGTACTAATGCACTGTATTGTGTGTTTCTTATAGTATTGCACTCTCAGCATTTCTGAGTTATCAGGCTGTTAAAATCAGTGCTTCTGAAACACATATTGCAGCATTTGGTTGATAAATGAAATGTCCACTTCTTGTAGTGCAAATCGAATCAGGCACAGAAACTTAGTGGGAAACACAATTATCAAAACATATTTAGGAAGCTCCCGCAGATCTGTCCTGCCGCTTCACGTGTTTGATTTATTTAGCCTCCTCTTTGTTCTCAGCAGCATGTGTTGCCGTGAACTGTATGCGGAGTCATTTTACAATAATAAATGTTTGATTTCTTCCTGATATTTCTCTCAGTGCGTCTGTACACGAGCGCTGATGCTTTGAAGATCTGCTTTCACACGCTGCTTTGGTCTCTCACCATTTTCAAAGCTCCTTACATGTGTTCAGATTTGGCTACAATACTCATATTCTCACCTAAATTGAGATCAAATTGAGATCAATCTGATTTTAGCATCATAGGGAAAGTATTCTAATGAGCTTTGTTCTCAGCCGCATGTGTTGCCGTGAACTGTATGCGGAGTCATTTTACAATAATAAATGTTTGATTTCTTCCTGATATTTCTCTGATCAGTGCGTCTGTACACGAGCGCTGATGCTTTGAAGATCTGCTTTCACACGCTGCTTTGGTCTCTCACCATTTTCAAAGCTCCTTACATGTGTTCAGATTTGGCTACAATACTCATATTCTCACCTAAATTGAGATCAAATTGAGATCAATCTGATTTTAGCATCATAGGGAAAGTATTCTAATGAAGGATGAACTGTGTCCCATCATTCATTTGTCTCGCAGACCCACTCAAATCAGTGGCACTGCTTCATTATCTTCATCTTTACTGTACATTATGATTCAGGATCTCTTCAGCATAAAAGCAATAGTTCACTCAAAAATGTGCTCACCCTCAGGCCATCCAAGATTAGGATGAGTTTGTTTCTTCATCAGGTTTGTAGAAATGTAGCATTGCATCAGTGTCTCAGCAATGGATGCTCTGCAGTGAATGGGTGCCGTCAGAATGAGAGTCCAAACAGCTGATAAAAACATCACAATAATCCACAGCACTCCAGTCCATCAGTTAACATCTGGAGAAGACAAAAGCTGAAACACATCCAGCATTAAGACGTTTTTAACTAAAATACCATAGAGTCCATAATCCATAATAACGCTTCCTCCAGTGAAAAAGTGTTCTGGTGTGAATCAGGAGAGAAATCTGCACAGATCAAGCACTTTTTACAAGCCAACAGAGACAACAGGAGATTAACTTTTTCACTGGAAGAAGCGTTATTATGGATTATGAACTCGTATTTTAGTTAAAAACGTCTTAATGCTGGATTTGTTTCAGCTTTTGTCTTCTCCAGATGTTAACTGATGGACTGGAGTGCTGTGGATTATTGTGATGTTTTTATCAGCTGTTTGGACTCTCATTCTGACGGCACCCATCCACTGCAGAGCATCCAGTGCTGAGACATTGATGCAATGCTGCATTTCTCCAAATCTGATGAAGAAACAAACTCATCCTAATCTTGGACGGCCTGAGGGTGAGTGCATTTTCATTCATATTTGCATCAGTTTTTCATCTTTGCTGAACTATTCCTTTAAGGTCTGAGCAGGATCGATAATTGGAAGATGAACCAAACATGTGCAGAATCACACATTTGACATGTTCACAGCAGAAACCCTCGCGTATGGAGCACATCCCTCTGCTCATAAATCTCACACTCTGTTCATTATTACCTGTGTGATTGTTGTTTTATATGTTGTGCGGTGGGTTTCAGTCGGTCAGCGGCTGACTCTGTGTTTTATAGGCGTGTGAGTTTATTGTCTTTTCGACCTTTACAGCTGTTCATTCATCATGTTTTTCCATCCATCATCAGTGTTCTTGCTGCAGCTCAGGTGTTGTTTGAACAGTCGGTGTGATGTTGTTATTAAAGGTTTTGATTGGAACTGAACATGACTTACATATTGATAACTGAACATTATTGTTATGCAAATTTTGGGATATTGCATGAAACCGTCTCACACGATTGCATTTAATTTGCATGGAAATATAGCTAATGAAAACATCAACAGACCTGATGATGATGATGATGATGATGATGAGTTAGAGCGAAGCAGCATGATGGTGATGAAGATCAGCATCCAGAATCCATAACTCTCAATTATATGAAAATTCATGATGCAGTTCTTTGAAAATAAGCTTGTTTTTCATGCTCTAAATCATTCGGCTCGTTTGATTCGTAGCAGCAGGTTCAATCTGACAGCATTCACAGACGTTCGTAATCTCTCTGCCCTCTTCACGGCTTTTAGGATCTGTAATGCTACAGTATGCTACACAAAAATAACCTGATTTATTCTTATTCCTTTAAAGGAAACTGAAGCATCTGAAGTGATATGGTTCCTCATAAGTGACTGAATTTGAAACGCTGACATTTTAAACTAAAATTTTAAAACTACTTTAAATTAGTTTGTTTTAACCAATACTTGTTTGTGCTGTTTTTACAACACAACACGCTAACATCAACTTCTACCGGAATCAAATGCGTGTTTCTTATTTTTATAATTAACACTTCTGTATTGAATCAGATATTTTTTCTAATTGACGTTTCTCTTGATTTATTTGTCATACTGTATCCCTGGCTTCTAAATGTTTACAGAGTTTTATTTTAAAAGCTGGCCTGTTGTAGTACCACTAATTTAAATGTATTTATTTATATATGTATTTTGTTTCAATGACATCTGGCACGTACAGGAACTACATAAAGATGAAATGAACCATACAGTCTGAAGTGCCTTCTGTGTGTTTCTGCACATGATAAATCAGCATCTGGATCCACCGTGAGACGCTAAAGCTGTGTGAAGTGTGCATGCAGGTCGCTTCTGAGTCAGTCGATCACAGATCAGAGCTCTGGATCACTGAGAGGAACAGCAGGCGTCCGCAGGGAACCGCTTTAATCCACTCAGCACACAACAGTCGGCCGTTCTGTCCACAAAACAACTTTCCAGCGTTCATAGAGCCGTTCTTCAGGGTTTCAGATCAATCACAGCTGTGCTTTTACTTCATGCTGAGTGTTGCTTTGTCATATACTAATGCTTTATTTTTTTAATTGTTCTCTCTGTGTTGGTTTTTCCGCAGGATGTCAGATGGTTTTTCTCTTTGAAAGCGTTCAGAATAGAGTCAGCGTCCAGAAGAGGTGAAACTCAATTTATACTGTACAGTCATTCAGTGATGTCCAGAAGGCATCTCATGGATTTTGCCTTGAAAATAGTCAGAGGAACAGAATTATTGTGTTTGATTTATTGATTTGTACTTTATTGATCTCTTGAGGGGGATCGAGGCCACTGCTTCTGTTGGCCTTTACTAATTCAATACTAAATTTGCCATTGCAAATGCTATTATCAGTAGTATTAGATATAACTAGAAGCAAAACCATTCAAATATTAATTGAAATAAAAAATGAGAATATATGAAACTTGAACTTATTTTATTTCTGGTAGTTGCAGTCAACTTTTCTCGTTTTCATTTAGTTTAACTTGATGGAAAAAACTAAATTGACTAATAAAAAATGACAGACAACGAAAATGAAAAATATAAAAATATAAATAATTGAAACTATTAATACAAAAAATATAATAATAATAATAAAATTACACTGGTAAGGATATAGTTTTTATTTTTTTATATTTTTCCATGTTATATTTTGCATTTTTTAAATTTCATTTTCATTTTAAAGTTTTTGCTGTGTTTTTGTCATTTTTATTATAGCTATTTAATATGTTTTATAGTTATTTTTATAACTATATTCATAGTTATATTCTTTATAGTTTAGTTTATTTTAGTACTTAAAGTCAAACTAGATAAAAATGAGAAAAATTGCGGTTACACTTTATTTTAAGGTGTCTTTGTTACAGTGTAATTATACATTTAAGAGTAATATTAATTACCTACATGTACTTATTAGTGTTAGGATTCGTGTTTGGCTTAGGGTTACTTGCATGTAATTATGCATAATTTATTGTTATTATAATAATAAGTGCATGTAACATGCGTAACCAGGACACTGTCAAATCAATTGTTACCAAAGGTGCCTTGGCAACTAACCTGAAATAACATGTTTTATATATTATGCATTTCAGCTAACATTAATTTTATTTCAAGTAACTAAAATGTTGTATGGTTTTAGTATAATAACCCTAAATAAACTGTGCTTCAGCACTCTTTACTCGGGCATTTGCACCAAATCCAGATCAAGCATGGACAGATTAATGCAGCAAATGTGATAAATGCATATTTCTGCTAGAGGTTTATCTTTGTTAGCTGTTAGCAGAACATTAGCATATAGATGAGCTCCGAGATCATCGACACCAAGCTAAAGACACAAACGCCGTTCTGATTTCATAGAGTCTGCAGCGTCTCCAGTGTCACAGATACAATTGCAATAGATTAGTGGACTAAAAATAGTCAAGAATCTGAAAAATGTTGTCTTATTTTCTATTTAAATAAAAAAAATCTTCTTGCATTGCATTGCAACTTTGCATACAAATATGATCAACTCCAGGATGGCAAAAAACTCTTTTTCATCCTCGTCTCTTGGCTTTGTGAGAACGTTTTCTCTCTGGTTCACTATGAGCTTCTCTTTCTTCAGACGGTCCAGCCGGGCTTCAGACGGTCCGCTCGGCTCGGCGTATCTCTTCACTCTCAGCGGGGTTCATTCTGTCCTGCTCAACCAGTGGCACAGCAGCGCCGCAGCAGACGCACAAAACCTGCGCTCGCTCATGGACCGTGAGTCCATCACACACTTACACTCATGCATTTATACAAAAACTAATTATACTGCCTTCATGCATTCACTGGGAATCCAACCCACAACCTGATGTTATTTTCTAATGTTTGATCTACAGGAACGTCCTTTACTAACACTGAAGAATATTCAGATACTATTACTGTTGTTGTTGTTGTTTAAAATGTCTCATTTCAGTTTAATTTAATTTTTTTTT
>NW_015506463.1:35104-55393 GCF_001515645.1 Sinocyclocheilus grahami | reverse complement strand
ATTTATTCTTATTCCTTTAAAGGAAACTGAAGCATCTGAAGTGATATGGTTCCTCATAAGTGACTGAATTTGAAACGCTGACATTTTAAACTAAAATTTTAAAACTACTTTAAATTAGTTTGTTTTAACCAATACTTGTTTGTGCTGTTTTTACAACACAACACGCTAACATCAACTTCTACCGGAATCAAATGCGTGTTTCTTATTTTTATAATTAACACTTCTGTATTGAATCAGATATTTTTTCTAATTGACGTTTCTCTTGATTTATTTGTCATACTGTATCCCTGGCTTCTAAATGTTTACAGAGTTTTATTTTAAAAGCTGGCCTGTTGTAGTACCACTAATTTAAATGTATTTATTTATATATGTATTTTGTTTCAATGACATCTGGCACGTACAGGAACTACATAAAGATGAAATGAACCATACAGTCTGAAGTGCCTTCTGTGTGTTTCTGCACATGATAAATCAGCATCTGGATCCACCGTGAGACGCTAAAGCTGTGTGAAGTGTGCATGCAGGTCGCTTCTGAGTCAGTCGATCACAGATCAGAGCTCTGGATCACTGAGAGGAACAGCAGGCGTCCGCAGGGAACCGCTTTAATCCACTCAGCACACAACAGTCGGCCGTTCTGTCCACAAAACAACTTTCCAGCGTTCATAGAGCCGTTCTTCAGGGTTTCAGATCAATCACAGCTGTGCTTTTACTTCATGCTGAGTGTTGCTTTGTCATATACTAATGCTTTATTTTTTTAATTGTTCTCTCTGTGTTGGTTTTTCCGCAGGATGTCAGATGGTTTTTCTCTTTGAAAGCGTTCAGAATAGAGTCAGCGTCCAGAAGAGGTGAAACTCAATTTATACTGTACAGTCATTCAGTGATGTCCAGAAGGCATCTCATGGATTTTGCCTTGAAAATAGTCAGAGGAACAGAATTATTGTGTTTGATTTATTGATTTGTACTTTATTGATCTCTTGAGGGGGATCGAGGCCACTGCTTCTGTTGGCCTTTACTAATTCAATACTAAATTTGCCATTGCAAATGCTATTATCAGTAGTATTAGATATAACTAGAAGCAAAACCATTCAAATATTAATTGAAATAAAAAATGAGAATATATGAAACTTGAACTTATTTTATTTCTGGTAGTTGCAGTCAACTTTTCTCGTTTTCATTTAGTTTAACTTGATGGAAAAAAAACTAAATAGACTAATAAAAAATGAGAAATAGAATATAAATAATTGAAACTATTAATACAAAAAATATAATAATAATAATAAAATTACACTGGTAAGGATATAGTTTTTATTTTTTTATATTTTTCCATGTTATATTTTGCATTTTTTAAATTTAATTTTAATTTTAAAGTTTTTGCTGTGTTTTTGTCATTTTTATTATAGCTATTTAATATATTTTATAGTTATTTTTATAACTATATTCATAGTTATATTCTTTATAGTTTAGTTTATTTTAGTACTTAAAGTCAAACTAGATAAAAATGAGAAAAATTGCGGTTACACTTTATTTTAAGGTGTCTTTGTTACAGTGTAATTATACATTTAAGAGTAATATTAATTACCTACATGTACTTATTAGTGTTAGGATTCGTGTTTGGCTTAGGGTTACTTGCATGTAATTATGCATAATTTATTGTTATTATAATAATAAGTGCATGTAACATGCGTAACCAGGACACTGTCAAATCAATTGTTACTAAAGGTGCCTTGGCAACTAACCTGAAATAACATGTTTTATATATTATGCATTTCAGCTAACATTAATTTTATTTCAAGTAACTAAAATGTTGTATGGTTTTAGTATAATAACCCTAAATAAACTGTGCTTCAGCGCTCTTTACTCGGGCATTTGCACCAAATCCAGATCAAGCATGGACAGATTAATGCAGCAAATGTGATAAATGCATATTTCTGCTAGAGGTTTATCTTTGTTAGCTGTTAGCAGAACATTAGCATATAGATGAGCTCCGAGATCATCGACACCAAGCTAAAGACACAAACGCCGTTCTGATTTCATAGAGTCTGCAGCGTCTCCAGTGTCACAGATACAATTGCAATAGATTAGTGGACTAAAAATAGTCAAGAATCTGAAAAATGTTGTCTTATTTTCTGTTTAAATTAAAACAATCTTCTTGCATTGCATTGCAACTTTGCTTACAAATATGATCAACTCCAGGATGGCAAAAAACTCTTTTTCATCCTCGTCTCTTGGCTTTGTGAGAACGTTTTCTCTCTGGTTCACTATGAGCTTCTCTTTCTTCAGACGGTCCAGCCGGGCTTCAGACGGTCCGCTCGGCTCGGCGTATCTCTTCACTCTCAGCGGGGTTCATTCTGTCCTGCTCAACCAGTGGCACAGCAGCGCCGCAGCAGACGCACAAAACCTGCGCTCGCTCATGGACCGTGAGTCCATCACACACTTACACTCATGCATTTATACAAAAACTAATTATACTGCCTTCATGCATTCACTGGGAATCCAACCCACAACCTGATGTTATTTTCTAATGTTTGATCTACAGGAACGTCCTTTACTAACACTGAAGAATATTCAGATACTATTACTGTTGTTGTTGTTGTTTAAAATGTCTCATTTCAGTTTAATTTAATTTTTTTTTGTTGAAGTGTTAGTCATTTTGTTGTAATAAAATAAAATTAAAATTTTTAGTGCTGTCAAACGATTAATTTGCGAATTATCGCATCCAAAATAAAAATTTATTTACATACTACATGTGTGCGTATTGTGAATATTTAATATGTATATATAAATACACACACATGCATGTATATATTTTGAAAATATTTACATGCATATGTATATTCTTATAATTTATATTATTTATAAATTTAATATATAAACATAAAATATTTTTCTTAAATATATATATGCGTGTGTATTTATATATACATAATAAATATACACAGTACACACACACATATATATATATATATATATATATTTATAATGTAAACAAACTTTTATTATGAAAGCAATTAATCGTTTGACAGCACAATTTTTTTTATAAAATATTTTTAATAATTCATATTTTATATCCTTTGATATTTCAGTTAATGTTTATTTAATTTCAAGTACATTTCTCATTTTAACTGTTTTTTTTAAATAAAAATGTATATAGACATATATTGACAAAACTAGATAAAACATCTAAAAACATAAACATTAAAAAATACACAACAACAAAAAACTGAATTACTAACACTAACAAAAAATAAATAAAATGAAAACGAAAAGTGCAAAAATGAAATCATTTGCAAAAATTCTAAATATTAATAAAAGCTATAATACTATCTCAATTTTTTTCAGTGTTAGTAAAGGACATTGCTGTATCTCAAACATTAGAGCATGATGAAATAAAATAAGTTTTCAATTTCAAGCTAACGTTTATATTAAGTATGGGGGAAAAACCTAGACTTTTAGATTCCGTTTTAGTTACTATAATAACTAAGGGTTATATTACACACTTACACACACACACACACGTGATGCTTGTTCAGAAGCACTTTTGATATCAGCTTCATTCGTGTTTCATGGCTCTAGATCTTCTGAGAGCAGGACTGACTTCAGGACGAGCCGCTCATGTTTTACAGACACACAAGTCAGAAAACACAGAAGTCAGTGGAAACCCGTCCGGCCCGACAGGTCTCGTGTGCTTGTTTGCTTTATTTCTGCAGCATGTGCACATTTGACTGTTTATGCAACCAAATAACCACAAAATAATAAGAGATGAAGGCCTTTTGTCATTTTTCTTATCTCACAGCAGACGAGAGTTCAGCTTTTTCATCTGAAGACGTCCAGAGAAAAACTCCTTCTGCGTTCAACTTTGTTATTTATGGACTTCCTAATTTAGTGGTTACATGAACAGCTGGAGATGGTGGTTCACTGAAATAAAACTCGTTTACTAATGCTGTCTTTCTGAAATTAAACATCAACTTCTCTTTTAGTGTTCAAAGTTAAAGCTTAAAGACAGTTATGTATTGTTATCTGTTGTAGGTCTTGAAACACTGCTGTCAAACTAATATTGATCATCTAAAACCTTCAGTAATAAATTAAATTCAAGTTCAAACTTGAGCATCATTTGACTTTTTCTTCTAATATATCTGTATGTTTGCATGTGTGACCCTGGAGCACAAAACCAGTCATGAGGGTCAATTTCTCGAAATTGGGATTTATGCATCATCTGAAAGCTGAATAAATAGCTTTCCATTGATGTGTGGTTTGTTAGGATCGGACAATATTTGAAAATCTGGAATCTGAGGGTGCAAAAAAATCTAAATATTGAGAAAATCATCTTTAAAGTTGTTCAAATGAAGTTCTTAGCAATGCATATTACTAATCAAACATTAAGCTTTGATATATTTACGGTAGGACATTTACTAAATATCTTAATATCCTAATGATTTTTGGCATAAAAGAGAAATGTATAATTGTGACCCATACAATGTATTGTTGGCTATTGCTACAAATATCCCCCAGCGACTCAACACTGCTTCTGTGCTGCAGGGACACATATATTGATCTCTCGTTGTGTCAGAAGCTGTTTTGTGTTGTCTGTGTGTTATTTCTCTTATATCATATCTATTGGACAGCCTTTGTGTCTCTATAACTGCATGGAAACCAGTGAAGAACCAGGAAAAGACCAGGACTCTGAATAAGAAATGGTCTTTGTGTCATGAATGAGTGTAAGATCTGCTCTTCAGAATCAGGTAAGCTTTGACGTATTCCAGAAAACCCCAAATAATCAAGCTAATAATATCTGTAATTAATGCATTGCAAACTATGAATAAGTTTCTGATTAATTAGTTTCTCGATCCAGTGCAATAAGACAACAACAAAAAACTGAATTACTAACACTAACAAAAAATAAATAAAATGAAAACGAAAAGTGCAAAAATGAAATCATTTGCAAAAATTCTAAATATTAATAAAAGCTATAATACTATCTCAATTTTTTCAGTGTTAGTAAAGGACATTGCTGTATCTCAAACATTAGAGCATGATGAAATAAAATAAGTTTTCAATTTCAAGCTAACGTTTATATTAAGTATGGGGGAAAAACCTAGACTTTTAGATTCCGTTTTAGTTACTATAATAACTAAGGGTTATATTACACACTTACACACACACACACACGTGATGCTTGTTCAGAAGCACTTTTGATATCAGCTTCATTCGTGTTTCATGGCTCTAGATCTTCTGAGAGCAGGACTGACTTCAGGACGAGCCGCTCATGTTTTACAGACACACAAGTCAGAAAACACAGAAGTCAGTGGAAACCCGTCCGGCCCGACAGGTCTCGTGTGCTTGTTTGCTTTATTTCTGCAGCATGTGCACATTTGACTGTTTATGCAACCAAATAACCACAAAATAATAAGAGATGAAGGCCTTTTGTCATTTTTCTTATCTCACAGCAGACGAGAGTTCAGCTTTTTCATCTGAAGACGTCCAGAGAAAAACTCCTTCTGCGTTCAACTTTGTTATTTATGGACTTCCTAATTTAGTGGTTACATGAACAGCTGGAGATGGTGGTTCACTGAAATAAAACTCGTTTACTAATGCTGTCTTTCTGAAATTAAACATCAACTTCTCTTTTAGTGTTCAAAGTTAAAGCTTAAAGACAGTTATGTATTGTTATCTGTTGTAGGTCTTGAAACACTGCTGTCAAACTAATATTGATCATCTAAAACCTTCAGTAATAAATTAAATTCAAGTTCAAACTTGAGCATCATTTGACTTTTTCTTCTAATATATCTGTATGTTTGCATGTGTGACCCTGGAGCACAAAACCAATCATGAGGGTCAATTTCTCGAAATTGGGATTTATGCATCATCTGAAAGCTGAATAAATAGCTTTCCATTGATGTGTGGTTTGTTAGGATCGGACAATATTTGAAAATCTGGAATCTGAGGGTGCCAAAAAATCTAAATATTGAGAAAATCATCTTTAAAGTTGTTCAAATGAAGTTCTTAGCAATGCATATTACTAATCAAACATTAAGCTTTGATATATTTACGGTAGGAAACTTACAAAATATCTTAATATCCTAATGATTTTTGGCATAAAAGAGAAATGTATAATTGTGACCCATACAATGTATTGTTGGCTATTGCTACAAATATCCCCCAGCGACTCAACACTGCTTCTGTGCTGCAGGGACACATATATTGATCTCTCGTTGTGTCAGAAGCTGTTTTGTGTTGTCTGTGTGTTATTTCTCTTATATCATATCTATTGGACAGCCTTTGTGTCTCTATAACTGCATGGAAACCAGTGAAGAACCAGGAAAAGACCAGGACTCTGAATAAGAAATGGTCTTTGTGTCATGAATGAGTGTAAGATCTGCTCTTCAGAATCAGGTAAGCTTTGACGTATTCCAGAAAACCCCAAATAATCAAGCTAATAATATCTGTAATTAATGCATTGCAAACTATGAATAAGTTTCTGATTAATTAGTTTCTCGATCCAGTGCAATAAGAACATTATCCATAATCCAGTAAATCAGAGTTTGTCATTAATTCTGATCGACTGTTAATCACAGAGCTCTTAAATATTCACAATGCAAAAAAAAAATCTAATGTTCTCAGTGGGTGGAAAGTGTTTAATTTTCATCGATTTTAAGAACAACAACTCCCGTTTTAGACATTAGTAACACAAACTGGTGCTTTATTTGCAAAAGAGAAACAGAGAGGATCCTGATGGTGAAGCTGCACTAGCATTGCTATTTATGAACAAAATCATAAGCAATGTCTGAAACTAAATAGTTCCCTCCTTAAATAATGAAGAGGTCATGCAACAGATTAATGAGTTCCTCCAAATTTCACAAAAAGCTTATGGATGTAATTATAATATAAGTCAGATATTGAAGTGAGTTGCAGTTTTTCTTGTTTTGTACACACAGATACATTCTTGCAAGTGACTTTTCTTTCTGTTTTAAAGATGTTTTATTTGGATTGTTTGACTCAAAAGGGAATATAGGAAAATATATCTTAACTGTGTTTCCTGCTAGCTAAATTTCACATGCATAAACAAAAATCTGGCTCTAAACCTCTCTGTTCTTTACTCAGAGTTGATCTAGACGTTTTTTTAACCTGGCAACACATCCCTTATGAAAATTAACCATGGTTTTGCTACACTAACCATATATTTTAACCATAGTTGTTGTAGTAAAACTGTGCTTATACAAATGGTAATCAATATGCACTATGCAAATAACAATATGCTTTGTTACTATAATAAAGCCATGGTTAATTTTCTTAAGGGAATTGTATTTGTGTGTTCTTTCTTTCTTTCTTTCTTTCTTTCTTGTGTGAATGATAGTAAACAGCAGTGATTTTAATGCAGATCCTATTAATAGAGTCACAGCATTATCAGAGCATGTTGATTAAATGGTGAGGCAGTGCTGGGTTCGTGTTTAGTAGAGCAATAATATAATATGCTTTCATCGACAGTCTTCCAGAATGACTTTAGGACACCGTCTCAAAAACACATTGATGTATGGAAGAGTTGCTTCTAAATATCAGAGCCAGAACCTTGCTATTTTAGTATCACTTAGATACAGCTTTTTATTAATATTTAGAATTTGTTTTTATTTTTGTTTTCATTTTAATTTTAGTAAAAAAAAATTAGACATTTAGTTGTTTCTTGTCAAATTTACTTTCATTTTTATTTCAGTTTCAGTATTAGTTATTTTAGCACATCAAGTTAAATTCAATGAAATCTAGCTAAACTTGCTTGACAACTAGCTGAAATAAAAGTTTGCGTTTTTTATATTTTATTTTTCTTAATGTTTAGTAATTTCGTTGTGTTTGTCATCAGTTAATGTACATATGGCAGAAATATACGGAAAAATCAATTAAAGACGTAATCAAACACGATGAACACTATTAACAGCAATTATTATATGTTGCGATCAAACTTATAGCAAAATGTGGTAGTTCTGTATGTTGTTTCAGGGTTGGCATCATAGCAATGAGACACAGCCTTGGTCTGACGCAAGAAGCAAGTCATTTGTAATTGACAAAAAAGTTGTCAAAAAATGTTGATCAAAGTGCTTTCCAATAAAACAACATATAACCCAAACTAAAACAAAAAGAACATAAAAACAACAAGAACATAAACAAACAAGACCATCAGATATACACCAACTATCTCACATCAAATGCCCAGGAAAGTAAGTGCCCTCTTAACAGTGTTTTAAAATGACCTAGTGATGTACAACATCTAATTTCCAGTGGCAGGTCATTCCAGAGGCGAGGGGCCACAATCGAAAAGGCACGGTCTCCTTTGGACTTTAAGCACGATTTAGGGACCTTTAATAAAAAAAATTTGAGATGACCTCAATGGCCGTGTCGGAGAATAAGACTGGATCATGTCTGAAATATATGCAGGTGCTAGACCATTCAAGGCTTTAAAAACAGTAAAGTAAAACCTTGAATTGAACTCTAAAATTAACCGGCAGCCAATGCAACGAAGCTAGCACTGGGGAAACACTGACCTGTTTCTTGGTCCCAGTCAGCAGTCTGGTTGCTGCGTTTTGTAATAATTGAAGACGATTCAACAGAACAGCGGGAATCCCCAAATACAACGCATTACAGTAATCCAATCTTGACATAATAAAAGCATGTATAACATGCTTCAAATCATCAAACGACAGAATTTTTTTTATTTTTGCGATATTTCTTAATTGAAAATATCCCGCCTTTACAACAGAGTTTACTTGCTTATCAAATTTAAGCTCAGAATCGAAGACCACTCCCAGGTTTCTTACTTGCTTATGCAGATTTGAGGCAGTAGGACCTAGACCGGTTAACAAATGTGAGGACAGTATAATAGAGCCAAATATTAGGCATTCTGTTTTAGCCTCATTTAATTGTAAAAAGTTCTGTGCCATCCATAACTTAATCTCATAGTAGCAAGTCATCAAATCACCTAACTCATCACGATCACCTGCATTCAGTGGAAGATAGAGTTGTGCATCATCTGCATAAAAATGGTATGCAACACTGTAGTTCCGATAACTAGAACCAAGCCGAAGCATATATAAAGAAAATAAAATGGGCCCCAAAATTGATCCTTGGGGAACCCCACAAAAAGAAGCTGCAGAATCAGAAAAGTAATTGTCCAACTGAACTATAGAACTTCTATCCTTTAAATAAGAGCAAAACCAATTGAGAGCATTTCCCCGAATGCCTACCCATTGACTTAATCGATTTAAAAGGATGTCATGATCAATCGTGTCAAATGCTGCTGTAAGGTCAAGAAGAATCAAAATGGCACACTTTCCTGAATCGGAAGCGAGCATTAAGTCATTGTGTACTTTTAAAAGGGCAGTCTCTGTACTATATTTTGATCTAAAACCAGACTGAAATTTATCCAAAACTGATATTTTTTTTTTTAAGAACGAGATGAGCTGATGATAAACAGCCTTCTCTAATATTTTGGATAAAAAAAGGGAGCTTAGAAATGGGGCGATAGTTATTTAAAACTAAAGGATCCAGTCTAGGCTTTTTCAAAAGAGGTTGTATAATAGCATGTTTTAGGCAAGATGGAACTATACCATTTACTAGCCTACTATTAATAATATTAACAATGTTTGAGCCTACAACATCTAAAACTTGAAGAAGACGATGACGAGAAGGAATGACATCTGAAGCACAATTTGTAGGTTTTAAATGCTGGACTATGTTTACTAAATTAGATAGTGAAACTGGCTCAAATTCAGAGAAGAATACAGATCCCAAAGAAGAGTCTAAAGAATTGTCAGAGCTAGGCTGAATGCTAGCTCTGATTATCTTGATCTTACTGGTAAACATTTTTAAGAAGTTATCACAGGGTTCTTTAGTAGGTTCTGGATAAGTGCTTGTTAATGGATTTAATGAGTTTATTGTACTAAATAAAACTTTTGGATTATGAGAATACCTATTAATTAAATAAAAAATACTGCTCTTTAGCTGCCTTAACTTCACGTTGATAATTAATCATACAGTCTTTAACAATCTCATAAGAAACTTAAAGTTGATCTTTTTTCCATTGCCTCTCGGCTCTTCTCCATTCTTGTCTAATAACACGAGTGCTTTGGTTAAGCCATGGCTGTTGTCTGGTTTTAGGTAATACCATTTTTGCAGGTGCACACCAATTTAAAATGTCAGTGCATGTTGTGTTAAACCACGAAATCAATTCTTCAGTACACATACTGTATTATCAAAATGTGATATAGTTGACCTAGCAGTCTCAGCAACATTATATGCCTCTACAAACTGACTGGCAGTGAAGGGACTGATGGCCCTCAACCATTTAAAGTAGACGTGCTGTTTCCAGAGTATAGACTACATCACGAGTGCAGTGTTGTCCTCGTTTATTAAAGGATTAACCAGTTGAGTGTTTTAGCACCAGAAACCAGTCCTTAGAACTTTGGATTTCTGTTCCTAGAAATTTGAAGAAACAAAAAAGGCAGTTGCTTTTGTGTTTCCATGAATAGGTATTGATTCACACTGCAGTGTAAAATGAAGTTTGTGTGTGTGTGTGTGTATGCGGCACAGAGTGACACAAGAAGAAAATATATAATATATATATATATATATATATATTTAAGTTTTAGTTATTTTAGTACATCACGTAAAAAAGCATTTTTGATGCTTTGTTGCTTGAATTAATGTAAACATTAACTGAAATCTAAAAATAAAATAAAAACATTTTATTTCAGAGCAACTGTCAGGGGTTGCCAGGTGAAGGAAAACGATGGAGGCAGCTAGTCAAACAAAAAGAGTCTTTAATAAATTCATGTGGGAGAAACTGGAGAAAACAATCTCTTAACACGACAGAGACAGGACAAAGAAACTTAGGAAAGGCTGATGAACTAAAAGAGAACAGGAATAGAAGCAAATAAGGGCAGACAGGAACTAAACAGAAACCAACACGTAACAACAACTAGTTGAAATAAAATGTTTTTATTTTATTTTTAGATTTTTTTTTCAAGGCAGCATTTTTCATTTTCTTTTACTTGATTTACTAAAAAAAAGTAAATAAACGAATAAGTAAAAATAAATAAATACTCTATGTACATATTTTAAAAGTATATATAGAAATGATAAAAACACAACAAAATTTCTAAAACATTAATGGAAAATGTAATCTAATTCATAATATTAACAAAAACTATAATATGTGATACTATGATAATGATACTAAAATAACACAGCACGCTGCTTTTTTCATTTCCATCCTAATATTCAGATTGTTTGTTTTTATTAGCATCTCTTAGTGTTTTGATTGTTTTCTTGCAGTCAGCAGATAGTTTCTCTGAAGACAGAAAGAGAGCATCTCATCGTGAGATGTGAAGGTGGCATAAAGGACACATGATCCGTCTGTTTAACACCTTCAACATCAGTGATGATAGAGATGATTCCATCACTCAAGAGAAACAGACCATCACCGACCTGCAGCCAAAGGTGTGTGTGTGTGTGTGTGTGTGTGTGTGTGTGTGTGTGACAAATAAAAACATAAATGTGTATAATGACAAAGGTATGACAGGTATTACAAGGAGAAGGTGACTTTTCAGGACCTTGCCCCATGTCCCCACTTTTCAAAACGCTTATAAATCACACAGAATGGAGTGTATTGAAAATCTGAAATAGCAGAAAGTCTCCTGTGAGGGGTAGGTTTAGGGGTAGGGTTGGTGTAGGGCAATAGAATATACGGTCTGTACAGTATAAAACCCCTTACGCCTATGGAGAGACCCCACTTTTCACAAAAACAAACCTGTGTGTGTGTGTGTGTGTGTATGTGTGTGCGTGCGTGCGTGCGTGTGTGAGTGACTGTGTCTGTGTCTGTGTCTGTGTCTGTTTCTGTTTCTGTGTGTGTGTGTGTGTGTGTGTGTGTGTGTGTGTGTGTGACTGTGTCTGTGTCTGTGTCTGTTTCTGTTTCTGTCTGTGTGTGTGTGTGTGTGTGTGTTTCAGTTTCCTCACACTTGAAAATCACACTCCAGCAGAAGTGTTTCATTGCTACAAGTGGTTTTTTAACAGCTGCATCAAAGCTGAAGATCATAATGAAGTGATTTACTGAAATCACAGAGAGTAAACTAGACAGAAATGCGCTTTCTCTCTTCTCTAGAGGTTTTTCATTCCCTCTCATTCATTGTGTTGCAGTTTTGATTGACAGTCATTAAATATATTTTGATATTAATGGAAATAAAATAGTTGAAGCTAAATATCCATGCAGCATTTAGGGCAGTGTAATGATCTGGAACTCTTCAAGAGTTTCTCAGAGTCTTTGTGCCTTACTGATTTAAAACTCGAAGATGAAGATTGAAAAGGAAAGGGAGATTTCACAGACGACTGGAGACCAAACTGAGAAAATAGAGAAAACTGCAGCAGGTGAGGTCAGACCACCGTCATCCTCAACAATACAGAGCTATCATTGTGTTTCATTGCTGGACGAGGTCAATACAAGTGGAGACAGAGTTAAATACTGATTGGAGAAACTGGTCTGATGATGTCACATCTCTTAAATATGATGTCAGAAACCTTTCTATATAGCGCTTTATACAAGATTGTTTCAAGGCAGCTTCACAGTGATAAAAGGAAAGTATCAATGATGCAAACTTTTCACACTGTTCCCTATTAAACATTGTATAGATTTTTAAATCTTGCTAATTACTTATAAAGCCCTGAATGGTTTAAGATCAGATGGTCCCTGCTGTCACCCAGATCCAGTACGTATTCAGCCCAGATGATGGATCAGCACCTAGAGATGACCTCGACAGCCCTGAAAGACAGCGGAGACCAGGACAACTAGATGTTATTGGAGTCATCTGATCCTGATAGCACGCTGCTGGGCTCTTCTAGTCATAATGACGAGGATGAAGAGGTTGATGTGGTTGGTGATGATGATGAAAGTGCGAGCACTCAGTAATATGCTGGATGTGATGGTTCGCGCCACTAAGCGGCTCGATCTGGCTTGGATGCGTGATAAGCCTAAGCCGGCTTGCGGCTGACTAGATGAGCGTCTTTTGGCCGGTCTTGATCGTCTCCGCCCCCGGGAGTCTACCGTTTCTCCCAGATCTCTACTCTGAGATATCTAAGTCCTGAGGGAAACCGTATTCCTTTCGGTTGCATCCCTTTCAACATGCTGACTACGCGAATGTTGAGGGTGTGGTCGAGCGCGGATACACGAGGATGCCCCCTGTTGAAGAGACGTTTGCAAGCTATCTCTCGCAGGGTGAGTCATCCTCTTTGAAGACTCTCACTTCAGACCAATTTGCGCTTGAATGGCAGAGCGTATGTGGCAGCGGGTCAGGCTGGTGGGGCTTTGCACACCATGGCGGTGTTACAAGCCTATCAGGCTGACTTGCTGAAGGATTTGGATAAGGGCAGAGGTTTATCGCCTGAGGTGGTTGAAGAGCTGCGCCGCACCACAGATTTGGCTCTCCGGTCCACCAAACAAACTGCTGTTGCCATTGGGCATTCAATGGTGGCAATGGTGGCTACGGAGAGACATCTGTGGATCAATCTCGCGGCCATTGGAAAGAAAGAGAAAGACTTTCTCCTTGACACTCCGCTTTCCCCGACCTGGCATTTTGGCACTTCCATCGAGGCGGTTGTGGAGAAGTACAGGGAGGCGAAGGCACAAACGGCTGCTTTCAGGAAATGAATTCCTCGGCGCTCCAAATCCTCTTCTAAGGGGGATGATCGGACTAGAGCTGAGGCTCATAGACAAGATCAAATGTCTAGCATCTGTTCTATGTGTTCGCTCTGAGCGAATCATTTACTGATGGTCGGAGTCTCTCTCTTGTGAGCTTCTGGTCAATAACACAATAGTTCGCTAGCCTGTGGGACTGACCTGGTTTGGGGACCCGCATATTATAGCCATCTGAGGATGGTTATATTCCAGCCCTGCTATGGTAGGACGAGCTGTGGCTGAGCTGTGTTTTTAGCTGCAATTAACCCTTTCCAGACCATAGTTATCTGGGGATAGCTGTTTGGTAGCAGTGTTGTCTCCCCTTTTGGGTTTAATTAGACAGCCACTGCTGGTGGCAATTGCAGTGGTCCCCTTTCCTAGAACCTAGATATCTGAGGATAGCTGTCTGCTAGCTTGGCCCCAGCTTGGAGTTTGAGTAGTGGTCTCTTGAGCCCTTACCTAGACCGTGCTGTCTCCCCTCTTGGGTTTAAGCAGATAGCCCACTCTCTGTGGTCTGGGTAGCTCAGTTGTTCCCCCTTCTGGTAGCCCCTTCCTGAGTACATAGCTATCTGAGGATTTCTATGTGCTAGCTCTGTGATTGCTCCCCTTCTTAGGGTTTTTAAGTAGCGATCTCCTTGAGCCCTTGCCCAGACAGTGCTATCTCCCCTGCTAGGGTTGTAAGCAGATTGCGGGCAGCACTGCGGGAAGGTCTTGCCTGGCTATCTAGGCTAGCTGTGTTTGTTATTCTGGTCTACAAGCTGTCATAAGACCCTTAGGATATAGCTATCTGAGGATAGCTGTGTTCCAGCTCAGCAGCTATTTCTCCTTTCAGGATTTAAGTAGCAATTTTTGAGCTCCTCTAGAGGCTTTCTAGTTAGCCTCTTCAGTGGTCTTGTATATCCAGGCTATATTGCTCACGTAGCATAGTTTTCTGAGGATAGCTGTGTTCCTGACTTGGGTGGAATGTTCCCCTTGATCTATTCGGGTTCCCCCATTTCTGCCAAGTTGTGTGAGCGGCCTGTGGCGTCAGTGGCATGGCCCCTTTCTGAGGAAAGGCTTGGTGTATATCTGTCGCTTCCTTGGTGCTCTCCCACCAAGTGGACAGACATGCGCCTCGGCACAGCATGGTTGGATTTTGTTCCCCAATGTGCCCCCTAGGGGGCGCAGTGTGGAGTTCCCTAGAAAGGGAACGTCTCTGGGTTACGCATGTAACCATGGTTCCCCAAGAGGGAACGAGACGCTGCGCACCCTCTCCATGCCTTCGGCCTGCCTGTTTACGTCTCCTTCAGACAGCTAAGTGAATTACGTATTCAGCGGGTGCCCTTTTATACTTCCGGGCACCCCGGCTATGACGTCATAGGCCAGGTAGGCCAATAGACTGGCATTGTTTCACACGTACTTCAGACACCGGTCATGTAGGCTGCATTCTCCAGTGTGTCCCCTAGGGGGCGCAGCGTCTCGTTCCCTCTAGGGGAACCATGGTTACATGCGTAACCCGAGACGTTTTGTGCGGCTAAAATAACTGGAAGCAAATTACACCGGTGACCCATCTAACAGAGAAAATTCTCAGAACAGTGTTTTTAAAAAGTTATATAAATAATATTAGGGCAAAAGTTCTTAAAGTAATGTTTATGGAACATTAATATAACTTTATTAATGCTTGAAATACATTCTCATAGCATTGAGAGAAAACGTTCTGAGATCAACATTCTCGGAACATCCTAATGTTACAATATCATTTGTACTTGAGGAATGTTCTAAGAAACGTTTTGTAACCTTTAAATAACATTCTAATCATGACAAAAAACTGGACATTTTAACATTCTTAAAATAATAAAAATAAATGTTCAAAAAATGCTATATTTTGGGTGAAAATAAAGTTAGTGGAACATAAAGTAGTAGTTAGTAGTCTTTACATTTTTGTAAAGAGCAATGTAATGTTAAAACAATGACAAGAAAACTGGCCATTTCACCGTTCTTTAATAGTGTTTTTAAAACATCATTTATACATCATTCATGGAACATTTTTGTAAACATTTGAGTAGAATGTTTGCCTAACAATTTTTAAATGCTACTAATTGTTTCAGAACATTCAGAGAACAACTGAAAAGTGATACAATGGAATGTTCCCTTAATGTTCATAAGACCAAGAGAAAACATTTGTAAAATATTACAAAACCTGGTAGTTTTAAACATTCAGAGAACATTCAGAAATAACGTTTTCATAACTTAATGAAAATGTTAGTAAAACATTCTTAGAACATATTTTTGTAAGCCTTGAATATTCAACCTGCTCTTACGTTATTATTGCATTGTCTTATTAGAACTGCATTTCTTTTGTTTTGTGTATATTTCATTGTCTTGTTTATTTATGTATTTCTCTCTGTTTTTCTCTTGTGTTTGGCACTCTGTCCTCTGGAATTCTCTAAAGCTTTTGTTCATGAACGCAAATGAAAAGACTGCGATGCTCTTAATTAGATTGCTCTTAATGGCCAATTACAGTTCAGTGCCTCAGAGCTGTTTTTCTGTCTGAAGGCTTTATTGATCACAGGTGTCCCGCTCTATTCCAGAATCAGCTCCTCTCCTCTAGTCTAGTGGCTCTTGTCTGAAACTGTCACTATTTTGTGCTCATAAATTGTTTCACAGCTCTCTTGGGATGCCATGGTCGATGAAGAGAAGCAGCCGATTGTTAAAGAGCAACAGGTTATGATTCCAAACCAGGCTTATTTTGCTGGAAAACTGAAATGATTGCGAGCCGATTTGACATTTGGAGAAATGTAGCATTGCATCAGTGTCTCAGCAATGGATGCTCTGCAAACAGTCTAGTCCAAACAGCTGATAAAAACATCACAATAATCCACAGCACTCCAGTCCATCAGTTAACATCTGGAGAAGACAAAAGCTGAAACACATCCATTAAGACATTTTTAACTAAAATCCGAGTCCATAATCCATAATAACGCTTCCTCCAGTGAAAAAGTGTTCTGGTCTGAATCAGGAGAGAAATCTGCACAGATCAAGCAGCGTTTAAACAACTCTAAACTAATATGCAGCAGATGCACTTTTTCACTGGAGGAAGAGTTATTATGGATTATGAACTCTATGTATTTTAGTTAAAAATATCTTAATGCTGGATTAGTTTCATCTTTTGTCTTCTCCAGATGTTAACTGATGGACTGGAGTGCTGTGGATTATTGTGATGTTTTTATCAGCTCTCATTCTGACGGCACCCATTCACTGCAGAGCATCCATTGCTGAGACACTGATGCAGTGCTACATTTCTCCAAACCTGATGAAGAAACAAACTCATGCTAATCTTGAATGACCTGAGGGTGAACACATTTTCAGCACATTTTAATTTTTGCATGAACTATTCCCTTCTCTAAAGAAGTTAACGGAATTGCAAAGTGATACCAAATATTCTCATCATTTACTAAGACTCATATCACAATCTCTTTTGAGGTTTTGTTGTATAAATCACCATCCACTACTTGTATAGAAAAGCACGTCACACACTCTGTCTAACATCTCATTGTGTTTCACAGAATAAAGAAAACAGGACTGGATCAACGTGAGAAACGGTTGTTTTAAATTTGCACTTTTCTTTTTTTTCCTGCATATCATCACATACATCAGCGTGACGGTGGTTTGGTGTTTGTCCGTCCAGCTGTTGTGTGGGAGACTGTGTGGTTGTTTGAATACCAAAGTGTTTTCAGGAGTAAAGTTTCTTTTGCAGTGCTGCATCCATCCGAGCAAAATGCTGTGTGTTCCCGCAGTAACAATGTGAGCGGATTACTGATCTCCTGATAGCCTTTATGTCATTTGAGTTGTGCTTGCCAACTGGCGTGCAGAGAGGGACATGATAATGTGAATGTTTTCCAGTCAGAAACCAAAGTGCTAAATCCCCTGGACTTATCAGAGGCCGGGAAACCGATGTGCGTCTGCTGTGAAAGTTGTTTACAGATTCGTGGGCTTCTGTGCCCGACTTCACTTTTCATAGTCATTGAAGAAGCATAATGATGTTTGTGCATGTTGATGGTCTGATGATCACTGCTGCGGCCTCGAGTCCAAAAGAACCAGAGTTTGATTCCAGCTTATTCAAACTTTTATAAACCCTCCTGAGGTTTCTGCCAAAGTCAGGGACGCATTATAAACATTTAAATTCATAATGACGTAGGATAAGTCTGTATTGTGTAAAGAAAGCTTGAGCTGAAGCTTCACCTGATGCTTATGAGCAGGCAGAGTCTGCGTTAGGTTAGATGTTGCCATTCATTTAGCTTGTTTTCATACTAGTCCAAAGCCCACGGCAATGTGACGAGCACTGGAAGCAACGCGGCAAAACTACAGCAGAATCACTGATGCTGTCTGTGCTATAAAGGTGTGGCGATGCAACTTCTTCAGTGATTACTGTATGATGAGAACAATCGTTTAGTTTTTGCGATTTGCAAAGTGATGCTCCCTTCCATTTACTTTTTCTTCTTTTGATAAATAAAACGTTGTGGGAGAAATTATTTCTGCGATTTGATCATAGTAAAGAAATGGTCTGGTTGGCCACCAATAGCGTGTTGCTAGGGTGTTCTTTGTGGTTGTTAGGATGTTGCTAGGGTGTTCTTTGCCGTTGTTAGAGTGTTGCTAGGGTGTTCTGTGTGACTGGGTGTTTTTTGTGGTTGCTAGAGTGTTGCTAGGGTGTTTTGTTTGGTCATTAGGGTGTTGCTAGGGTGTTTTGTGTGATTACTAGGGTGTTCTGTATTGCTAGGGTGTTGCTATGGTGTTCTTTGTGGCTATTAGAGTGTAGCTAGGGTGTTTTGTGTGGTCACTAGGGTGTTGCTAGGGTGTTCTGTGTGACTAGTGTGTTGTTTGAGTGTTCTTTGTGGTTGTTAAGAGTGTTGCTTGGGTGTTTTATGTGGTTGCTTGGGTGTTCTCTGTGGTTGCTAGAGTGTTGCTAGGGTGTTTTGTGTGATTACTAGGGTGTTCTGTATGGCTAGGGTGTTGCTATGGTGTTCTTTGTGGCTATTAGAGTGTAGCTAGGGTGTTTTGTGTGGTCAATAGAGTGTTGCTAGGGTGTTCTGCATGGCTAGGGTGTTGCTATGGTGTTCTTTGTGGCTATTAGAGTGTAGCTAGGGTGTTTTGTGTGGTCAATAGAGTGTTGCTAGGGTGTTCTGCATGGCTAGGGTGTTGCTATGGTGTTCATTGTGGTTGCTAGAGTGTTGCTAGGGTGTTTTGTGTGGTCACTAGGGTGTTGCTTGGGTGTTATTTGTGGTTGTTAGTGTTGCTAGGGTGTTTTATGTGGTTGTTTGGGTGTTCTTTGTGATTGTTAGTGTTGCTAGGGTGTTTTGTGTGGTCACTAGGGTGTTCTGTGTGGCTAGAGTGTTGCTTGGATGTTCTTTGTGGTTGTTATAGTGCTACTAGGGTGTTTTATGTGGTTGCTAGGGTGTTCTGTGTGGTTGTTAGAGTGTTGCTAGGGTGTATTGTGTGGTCGCTAGGGTGATTCTAGGGTCTTCTGTGTGGCTAGGATGTTACTGTGATGTTCTGTGTCATTAGGATGTTGCTAGGATGTTTTGTGAGGTTGCTGTGTTGTTGCTAGGGTGTTGTTTGCTGTTGCTGTGTAGTTTCAGTAGTCTAGTGTGATGCACGTCTGTGGGATTTTGTTCAGCAGTTTTGTGCTCCAGCAGATTTAAATGGTGCGTCTGATCACTGAAGGTCAGTTCTGGAAACTGGAGCAGGCAGGAACCACTCGACATCCTCCACATGAATCATCTCTTCCAGCATCGCGTCAGACTAATCAGCCAATCAGGAGCCAGAGAACTATAGAGAATAAGAGAACAAAAAGACTCAAAGCTCTTATATTTGGAATTAATTATAACTACCATTAAAAATGACTGATTGGAACTGTTATTAAGGTAAAATGATGAAGGCACTTGAGCTCGTTACTGTAATGACCTCATTTGATCCAGTTAACAATATGAGCTAGTTCTTACATGCTGCTCTCATGATATGTGTCCAAAAACATAGCAGTACCATGGTGCAAGTGTTCTGTGCATTAATATTTAAAGCTCTTATTCTGCGTGTCACCATCCAGAACCGTCTGCTGTTTTCTCCAGTGTGAAGAGGAGAAATAAATCTGAGCTGAGCGCCTTTGAAGAGTTCAGTCCGAGTTAAACGCCTTCTACAGCATCTGTAGCGTCATCTCAATTACCTCAGCAGCTCATTTCAGCACAAATCACAGTCACTTCATAAGTGTTAATGTCAGACCAGTGCAACTGTAAAATACATCTATTATGATACAACTTCAGTTCCAGCTAAGCAGCTCTACAGTGTCATTATTCAACTCGATGCAGGTTAATGTCACTAAAGTTAGTGTTATTTATCCAATCCAGCTCAGTTTAGTTCAAGTTTTGTTCACATTTGATAGTGTCAGTGCAGCTGAATCGATATTACTGAATATTAATGATATTTTAGACACCAAAATGTAGATTTAGACACTTTTTAAAGCATTTTAATAAATAATTTGTGTGCAATCTTCTGCTTTTTTTACCTCCTGGAATACTGTTTATTTCTGGGGGGGGGGGGGGGGTTTGAAA
>NW_015506463.1:33261-34511 GCF_001515645.1 Sinocyclocheilus grahami | reverse complement strand
GACGAGTGAAAAATATTTTTTTAATTATTTTAATTTTAAAAAGAAAAGAACTGAGATAAAATAAAATATACTAAAAACTTAAGCTTGAAATACTAAAATGACCAAGACTAAATAAACTAAAACTATGAAACTTAATAAACCTTAAAATAATAAAACTATAAAAATGAATAAAAACAAAAGAATAGAATAGAATGCATACAGAAGCTAATGAAAATGACAAAAACACAATAAAATTACTGAACCTTTACATTTAAAATGAAAACACAATAAAAAAAAAAAAATCTAATTCAAAATATGAACAAAAGCTATACTGAAATAACACTATCATGAGTTTGATTTCCAGTGAATGCATGAACTGATCAGATGTGTTCCTTTAACGCAGCAATGTAAGTCACTTTGTATAAGAGCATCTGTCAAATGCATAAATACTGAACCCAGAACATTATTTGGATTGATCCCTCTTCTTTTTTTTTTTTGTTCTGCTTGCCCCTGTTAATAGTCCAGTTACTTTCCTGCATCCTACTTTCTGTGTTTTGTTCATCTTTTGGTCTGTCTCTGAAGGAAGTTGAAGACATGCAGGAGTTACTGAGAGAACTGGGTCACGATGAGAAACGCCAGTGATTCCTACAGGAGAGAAATGAACTCAGACAGATGGATGTCAGTGACTGAGAGAAGAGGTACACACACACACACACACACTCACTCACTCACTCGCGCACACACACGCACACTCACTCACACACACACATGCACACTCACACACTCACTCACTCTCACACACACACACGCACACTCACTCACACACACACTCACACACTCACTCACTCGCACACACACACGCACACTCACTCGCGCACACACATGCACACTCACACACTCACTCACTCGCACACACACACTGCGGCACAGGTGACACTCACAACCACACCCACACACTCACTCACTCGCACACACACCCGCACCCTCACACACACACACACACTCACTCGCACACACACATGCACACTCACACACTCACTCGCACACGCACACACACACACACTCACTTGCACACACACATACACACTCACTCACTCGCACACACACATACACACTCACTCGCACACACACACACTCACTCACTCACACGCACTCACATGCACACACGCACTCACTCACTCGCACACTCACTCACGCACACTCACTCACGCACACTCACTCACACGCACACACTCACACACTCACTCACACACTCACACTCACACACACAC
>NW_015506463.1:27007-32337 GCF_001515645.1 Sinocyclocheilus grahami | reverse complement strand
CACACACACACACACACACACACTCTCTCTCTCACACACACACACAGCAAATCCTCCAGCTGATGTGACAGTCGTTGGAAAGCATACTATATGTAAACATGCTGTTTGTGAGCGATATGGATGTGTTGTTGGTGTTAGCAGGCGGTTGCATCATTGTTTTCATTGTGTTTCTCTGCTGCATTGGATGCTCTG
The DNA here is from genome assembly GCF_001515645.1 of Sinocyclocheilus grahami. Classification (NCBI taxonomy): domain Eukaryota; kingdom Metazoa; phylum Chordata; class Actinopteri; order Cypriniformes; family Cyprinidae; genus Sinocyclocheilus; species Sinocyclocheilus grahami. The sequence goes on along the minus strand of NW_015506463.1, from coordinate 32,145 downwards.
GCTCAGTGTTTGTCCTGGGTTTTGCTGGGGATCGGTTTTGCACCACTGAGGAAAAAATATGTTTGCTGTCTAGACCACAAGTTGCTTTATGGAGAGTTATGCAAAATCAGCTTTTATTACAGACAACTGAGACCTGCATATGAGACGTGTTTATAAAATATTTGTATTTATACAACCAACTGAAGAAGATTACATGAAAACACTGTCTATCGTGGTAATAAAGCACGGAATCTGATAGAACAGTGCAAAAAAACTGTTGGCACACTTTTTTTCTTCATATAATGCAGCATTTCTCCAAGGATGTTGTTGAAATGAAAACATCTTTAGTGCATTTTTTTTTAGTTGCTCAGCTTGTTCTTGAGTTTCACTGATGATTGACATTTTAAAAAATATATTTTGTCATTTTATTTAATGAAATAATGCATAAATTTAAACCATTACTGCGTTTTTGTGTTGCTGACTGCATTGTTGAGATCCAAAGCAGCACCATAAAAGCATCATACATTAATTAACTAACCATGATTTGATCAAATGACCAAAGATCTGCTATCAAATGGAAAATGGTTGCCACAGAAGTTAAATTTGAGTATTTCCATGGTGAAGCTTCAGATGCGAGACATTTACCAAAGTTTTTCATTAATGTGTTTTTACATTGCAGCAGCACCACTGACATTGTTTTTAATTTGACTTTTTCCTTAATCTTAGTTAAAGTTAAATGCACCTGAATTAACTTGAACTAACGGTTGTATTTTTGTTAACAAAGATTATTAAATATACTGTAAAAAAACAGATTGCTCATTGTTAGTCAATGCATTAACTAAATGCATTGAAGCACCTGATCCTAAAGTGTTACCAGTATTTATTTAATAACGAATAACGATCATTATTCGTAATGATCTTTTTAAGTCTCTTCTCCAGCTTTTATAATTGTACGGATTTCTCTACTAATTTACATATAGCAGATTAGTGACATGCACATTTCATGTTACATTAGAGACTTGTAGAAATACAATAATTGAGATTTGAATTGTTAGACCATTTCTGCTACTCCAAGTTACAGTGAAAATGTGTCCTAAAACATATTCTAGAGGACTTGTGTGCATTGCACTTGGACTTTCTAGAAGTTAGTGACAGCTGTACAGTGACCCACATGAGAATCGATGTTATACTGTAACTTCTACAGTGTTCTGGAAGGAATGCTGCATTATTTAATAGAATGCAAAGGTGCTAGTATTTTAAAACTGTATCTGTTCTGCTTTCTGACTCCTGGACGACTTTCACCGCTGATGCTCTTCCTAAAGTTTCCTCCTTAACCCTGTATAGTCTGACATGAATTAATAGTTAGAAAAGCTTGCATATGTGTGTTTGTTGAAGGAGTATCAGGCTTTTATGGCTCATATAGTCTGATAAAGTGAGAAAAAAGCTCAACTTTATTCAGAGACTCAAACTGATGCTGATAATTCTATGCTGAAATTCTGCTGCTTTATATTGTAAATCAATCTTTATAACAGTAGAGCAGATGCTGACATAAAATGATCTAAATATCAGCGGTCGCTCTATATCTCCAGTAATCTGTCTCAGTGAGATGAGATTGAAATGCTCCAAACATATAATGCAGTGATTGAGAGCTGAAGAAATAAAGGCTCCTCAGAAGATGTGAGATGTTCTGGAGGCTTGTGAAGATCATTCCTCCGCTGAGGAACAGTGAAAGTAAAGCTTCTGGAAACAAACGCTCCTCAAAAGATCCTGAGGATCAGATTTGAGACTCTAAAACATGATTGATGGAGAATCAAGTAAAGCTGAGCTGCTTCAGTCCAGTAAGTGTTCATCTGGAGATATTATTCTGACGCTTACTTGATTAAAATCAGTCAGGATTTGACATGAGAAGCAGCAGCTGAAGCTGGACGCTTGCACTAATGGAGGAGATTGAGTGTGAAACAGGTTTAACTGCAAAGTTTTGATGAGATGCAGTAGCTTTATAGAGTGAATCTGTTGAGAAGATGATCAGCACATGATGTTTGTAATGGCATCAGCGCTGTGTTTGTTTCTGGCAGGAGGATGTTTGAAGGTGAGCTGCTGGTCTGTTGGGTGCCATTCAGGTCGAGAGCTGATGATAGATCAGTTTTGACACATTGAGGACGCGGCGCTGGCCGAGGAGCAGGTAATTGCACCAGAGCAGCTTCTCCAGAGACTGTGGGACGCATCGGTTTCTTTTCCTGAAAGTCAGACAGCATCTGATAGTCCTGCATGAGCGCTGCGGGCTGATGAATTTTAAACGAGTGTTTGCCATGATTGTGAGTCACTGGAGGACGAAACAGGAACGCAGATGTGCTGAAGGCTTTGCTGCAGAGAGCGACTGAACAAAGCCAGCGGCGAGGTTAAAGATGGTGACTATGGATCAGGTGTAGTCCAGAGGGACCTTGTTTATGGACCTTCGGTCAATTTGAGTGAAAGTAGTTTAAAAGATGAGGCGTCTGTAGCAGGTCTGTCTTCATATAGACTAGCAGTGCACGATTAAATGAAATAAAACTGAAAGTGCAAATTAAATTGCAAAGACAATTTAATTAAATAAATAAATAAATACTCTGTGTTTTATGTGCCAATTAACGTCCCAAATGTGTTAAGAGCTTATCAACAAAAAATAAACTTTAACTTTGTGGAATAAAATAAAATAAAATAATAAAAAGTATTAAATTAAATTAAATTTAATTTAATTAAAAATATAAAATAAAATACAAAATTAATAATGCAATAAGAAATTAATGGTTTAACATTTGAAAATTAAGAAATTAATACAGCCATAATTATTAGTACTGCAATTTTACAGTTACAATGATAAATAAAATAATTATTATATTGATTATATTATATATTATATTTATATTCATATTTTTCCTAAATAATATTTTTGTGTGAAATATTACAAATCATTTTTATATTTTGATTTAATTACAATAATAATATTAATAATTTATTATCACAATCACAGCAAACCTGGATTGATTGATTGATTGATTATTAATTTATTACATTTTAAATTAGTTGAAAATTTTTAGCAGAAAATGTTTTATTTGTTTCCCCCATATTTTGCAGCCCTAATAAAGACCACGTTCACACTGCAGTTAAATATGGAGTCACACCTCTTTTAAAATTATTGTTTTGATGGCAGATGAGAGCAAAACTTGAACTGAAATAGAGCTGAAATAGAGCTAATGGCTGTATTGTCATCTGTAGAGCTGCTTTTGAGATCATTTCATAACTGATTCATTGTGTAAGAGAAACTGTTATTGAACTGAATGGAATCAACATTGAACTGAATTGATCTGAATAATGACTCTATTGTCTCCTGTACAGCCACTTTATAGCTGAAACTGAAGTCTTTTCATTGCATTTAACAACATTAACGGTGCTATTTTCCTGTGTATTTCTGTGAAGCTGCTTTGAAACAATCTGTATTGTATAAACTGCTTTATACATAAACATAAATGGTCTTTTTCATCTCGTTCTCGTTATCCATTAAGCTGTAATGGCTCTGTTCCTCGTGATGTAGTCTCCAGGCGGCGCTGGTGTGTGTGGGGTTTGCTGGAAATCTGGAGGAGCAGACGAGGCTCCTCTATCAGACGGTTATGCAGAGTAAGAATGCTGTGGGAGAAACACATCAGTAAAAAAGCATTTATGAACCACTTTTCTGACTGAGGGCATTCACAAATGCTCCCAGACAGAACACACACACACACACGCGCACAGCAGACAGTGTGATTCTGTCTCACACACAGACTCTCACACACACACACTCTCTCTCTCACACACACTCACTCATACACACACACACACACAGACTCTCACACACACACACTCTCTCTCTCACACACACTCACTCATACACACACACACACACAGACTCTCACACACACACACTCTCTCTCTCACACACACTCACTCATACACACACACACACACAGACTCTCACACACACACACTCTCTCTCTCACACACACTCACTCATACACACACACACACACAGACTCTCACACACACACACTCTCTCTCTCACACACACTCACTCATACACACACACACACACAGACTCTCACACACACACACTCTCTCTCTCACACACACTCACTCATACACACACACACACACAGACTCTCACACACACACACTCTCTCTCTCACACACACTCACTCATACACACACACACACACAGACTCTCACACACACACACTCTCTCTCTCACACACACTCACTCATACACACACACACACACAGACTCTCACACACACACACTCTCTCTCTCACACACACTCACTCATACACACACACACACACACGCGCACAGCAGACAGTGTGATTCTGTCTCACACACAGACTCTCACACACACACACTCACTCACTCGCACACACACTCACTCACGCACACACACACTCACACACTCACACACTCACTCGCACACACACTCACTCACTCACTCACACTCGCACACACACACTCACACACACTCACTCGCACACACACACACTCACTCACTCACACGCACTCACATGCACACACGCACTCACTCACTCGCACACTCACTCACGCACACTCACTCACGCACACTCACTCACACGCACACACTCACACACTCACTCACACACTCACACTCACACACACACTCACTCACACACACACACTCACAGTAAAAAAAATATACATTTTATCTTCTGAATTAAAAATAAAATGTTATCTTCTGAATTGTGTATTCAGCTATACTAAACTATGTACACGTTGAAGCTTACACAGTCCCTGTAGACCATCCCGATATGGTAAATATAATCAGTCAGAATCCAGAGAGCCGCTCTACAGCAGTCTCCATACAGCAGGTGTGTTATTGTGAGTGAGACTGATTCTCCTCCAGCCTGTTTGTTTCAGTCATAACTATTAAACTCTTGCTTTGAATGTTTGATATGATAATTGAGCTCCAGTATTGATCCCTCTGTAACTCAGAGACGGCGTCGTGTTCCTTGAGCGTCTGACCAGGATTCTCAAACGGGTCGATATCGGGCCGAGAGCTGCAGCCATGAAGTAATACCAGGTCCTGGTGATGGAAGGAAGCTGTGTGTGAGTGTGTGTGTGTGTGTGTGTGTGTGTGTGT
>NW_015506463.1:25724-26997 GCF_001515645.1 Sinocyclocheilus grahami | reverse complement strand
ACACACTCACACACTCACACACTCACTCGCACACACACTCACTCATACACACACATACACACACACACACGCACACACACTCACTCACTCACTCACTCACTCACGCACACACACACACACACACTCACACACTCACTCACTCACTCACACACACACACACACACACACACACACACACACACGCACACACACGCACACACACACACACACACACACAACCACACGCACACACACACTCTCTCTCACACACACACACGTTTACTAAATGGGGACTCTCCATAGGTGTAATGGTTTTTATACTGTACAGACCGTATATTCTATTGCCCTACACCAACCCTACCCCTAAACCTACCCCTCACAGGAGACTTTCTGCATTTTTACAATAAAAAAAAAAGTTTGTTTACTTTATTTTTATACCAGTTTTACAAATGTGGACGTCCCCAAAGGAAGGTTTTTAGAGATTTTGTCAGGTTTAGTTTACTTTTGGGTACGAATTTGTCCCCAAAATATGATTAAGTAGGTACACACACACACACACACACACACACACAGCAGATCTTTGGGTCCAGTGTGATTCTGTCTCACACACGGACTCTCTCTCAGACTTTACCCTCTAAACAAACAGCAGTGACTCTTATTTCCCAAACTGGAGCGTGTTGTTTCATGCAGACGGATCTAAAACACACACATCTCTTTAATCCTCTGCTGTACCTCATTAAATCAAACACACAGCCTCGTCTGACGGTTCACTTTCCTCATAATCCTCCGACGTACACTACACAAACCGCTCCTGATGGAGACGAGCCTGAGTCTTCAAAAAGAAAACATTGATTTTATATTGTAATAATAGTTCACAATATTACTGTTTTCACTATATTTTTGATCAAAGAAATGCAGCCGTGTTACAGTAAGAAGAGACACTAACCCATTTAATCCCACAACAGTGACCGTAAAAAAGGTTTCATTTATAAAGCTCTACAACCTTACTGACTGATGTTTTAAATATGCAAATATGGAAAAAATAACAGGTCTCAATTAAATCTGTGCAGTGTCACATGGTTAGTGCAGATTGTCACATAAAGACGTGACAAAGGTTTTTGGTCCACATTCACAATTATTTAGTTTTGTTGAGTGTGGTCAAAAAATGAGTAAACATGTTGATGGTCACAATTGTGGGATAACGGTCAATTTAGGTGTATGTATAAATCCATTTGCGGTTGTTAGTGTTTGTTTGTTTGTTTGTTTGTTTGTTTACTTCTTAACACATTCCAGC
>NW_015506463.1:25002-25714 GCF_001515645.1 Sinocyclocheilus grahami | reverse complement strand
TGACAAAATATTGCACTAAATTAAAAGTTCAAATGTTACAAATAATTTACAATATTGGTGTTGTAATACTGGTAGCACTAATATAAAAATGTGATGATATAGAGTATGTTACAATAAAGTAACAATTTTGAAATACTTTGATGGTTGTATTACCTTTGATTATTGATTATTTCAAAGGGTTACTAGTGACACATGATTTGGATATTTTCATGTCTGGGAATAAAATGGGATTAAACGGGTTAAAAAAACAAACAAACAAAAAAAACATTAAGAATTCTCACTGACCCCAAACTTTTGAACACAATAAAATGAAATAAAACCAAGTAAAATAAAAATAAATAAAATTTCATATCAAAATTTAGTGGTGTGCAAAATTAAAAATATAAATTAAAATATAAAATGTAATAAAACTAAGTAAAATAAAATTTTAAAAAATTGTGCTGAAATTCAGGGGTATATATAAAAACAAAAAAAATAAATTAATTAAATAAAACTAAGGAAAATAAAATAAAGGAACATTAAATATAAAATAATATATTGAAATTCAGTGATATGCAAAAATAAAAATATAATAAAATATGAAATTAAATGAAATAAAAATAAAATAAAGTAAAAAAAATATACATTTTATCTTCTGAATTAAAAATAAAATGTTATCTTCTGAATTGTGTATTCAGCTATACTAAACTATGTACACGTTGAAGCTTACACA
>NW_015506463.1:22768-23709 GCF_001515645.1 Sinocyclocheilus grahami | reverse complement strand
TGTTTGTTTGTTTGTTTGTTTGTTTACTTCTTAACACATTCCAGCATCTATAGCTATATTCTCTTAAATTGAAATTGAATTGAAATTGACAGAGAGAGAGAGAGAGAGAGAGAGAGAGAGAGAGAGCGAGAGAGCGAGAGAGTGTGTGTGTGTGTGTGTGTGTGTGTGTGTGTGTGTGTGTGTGTGTGTGTGTGTGTGTGTGTGTGTGATCACAAAAATAAACAGAATAACAGATATTCACATAGAAAACAGCTTAGTTTTAAATTGTAATAATATTTCACGTTTTAACAAAATTTTTTGATCAAATAAATACAGCTTTGGAGAAGCATTAAAACAAATTACTAACCCCAAACTTTTTAGTGGTACACAAAAAAAAATATCACCATTATAATACATCTATTCTGAGAAATATTTTGATATATACTTTCATTTTTAGGATTTATTTCATGTTTAATTCATGCTTTGCATCTCTGGTCTTCAGGCTCACATGAGCTCACGCTGCTGATCCTGAAGGATGCATACAGTTCAGCTCATCCATAAAATATAAGCACATGTGTTTTACTGGACTGTGGCGATTCCTGCCACTTGTTAGTTTGAGAGGGTTTAGTTTCCATATCATCAGCCTGGATTCTGTCTGGTTCGCAGCAGTCGAATCATGTGTTTAATTCACTGTGAGTCTGTAAACTCCTTCATTAACGAGTCTCTCAGAGTCACTGAGGCTTCAGGGCAGGAGTTTGATCACAGCAGGGAGCGCTTGTGTTTTGTTCAGGTCGCTGACAAAAAAACCCTGTTGATTTATTGCCACCTTTATTGCTGCTGACTTTTATTTATTGCTTTTAATATTTCACAAAGATTTTCAATCTTAAAGAATGAAAATCCATTTTATTTTATTTTGTTATTTTATTTTATTTTATTTTATTTTATTTTATTTTATTTTATTA
>NW_015506463.1:8879-22718 GCF_001515645.1 Sinocyclocheilus grahami | reverse complement strand
ATTGAATTTTATTGAATTTGATTTTATTGAATTTGATTTTATTGAATTTGATTTTATTGAATTTTATTTTATTGAATTTTATTGAATTTTATTGAATTTTATTTGATTGAATTTTATTGAATTTCATTGAATTTCATTTTATTGAATTTTATTGAATTTCATTTTATTGAATTTTATTGAATTTCATTTGATTTAATTTTATTTTGATTGAATTTTATTGAATTTTATTTTATTTTTTAATTATTTTAAATTTGTTTGTAAATTTTTTTTAATGTACTTTTTTTGTTGTTGTTATTATTACCTTTTTGGAGTAAGAAAGTAAGAAATGTTGATTGTTTTTTGTTCAATATTTTTGTTTAGTATGTTGTTTGAGACCACTTATATACTTACACTGCCTGAAAGAATCGGTAAGCAACTGGAATCGTTTTTAAAATTAGAGTACTCCGAATAAAGAGTGAAACATGAATCATTTAATATTTATTGTGTGAAATTGATTACTGTACACCATGTAAATAAATATAGTTGTTAAATGCACTTCAATATTTTTGGAAGGGCTTTTTTTGTTAGTTTTTTTAACTGGGGTAGGAAATAATTAAATGAATCTGTACATACAAACATACATACATGTATGAATATATGCATGTATTTATTTATTTATTTATCAGCAGGTTCAAGCATCAAAACTGGATTTTTTTTAGAGAAACTGGATTTACAGACACTGACACAAATGTCTATCTACCTGCGACCAGAATAATGAGTTAAGCACAGTGCTGATAATGCAAATCAGTCAGAGTTTATTTATATAGAATACAAAAGATTTACAGTTAAAACAACAGCCAGCATCAGTCTGACACAACAACACGGAGGAGATTCATTACAGCTACAAACCAGAGTCTTAAAATGAGATCCCAGGGAAAGATCCGATATATGAGGACAGATTATTCTAGTTTGAGAATAACAGTAATGGAAGTCTAGACATGTGTAGATTTTACACCAAAAGCATAAAAAAACCCAATTGTGGCTGATGCCATTACAGTGAAACTAATTTTATGCCCAGCATTCAAATATAATGACTGTGGTGTGAAATGTAGCGCTTTAGTCCGAGCTGCTGCTGATGTAATTGAACAGCAGTGATTCTGCCGCTTTAGTGGCTTTAATCAAGCGTGAAACTTTTGTAATTTGCAACAAACAGAGCAAATTAAAAGACAAGAACAGCCTGAAACTACAGCTCAATGCAGTGCTAAGCGACCTGCTCACTTTATGTTTACTGGTGCAGAACTTCTGCTGCCTTTAGAATAATGTTTCTTTTGCCTGAATGGATGTATTTCAGCACGGCAGAGGAGCTGATTTGAGAACAAAAGCATGTTTTTATTTTATTTTATTTTATTTTATTTAAATTAAATTAATTTAAATTATTATTATTATTTTTTTTTTTTTTTTTTTTTTTTTTTTTTTTTTTTTTTTTTTTTTTTTTTTTTTTTTTATCGTGAACAAAATGCTCCAGGTTCACTGTAGTTTCACATCTGCATAACTGTAAATGTTTCTGCCACAAGTTATTATATACAAATCTAAAAACCATGACAGTACTGTCACCAAAAATCGCAGGACTGCAGGATGTCACTACATTTGGAATGAGTTATATTTTATTTTTTTATTTTTTTTTTTATTTTATTGACATTGCTTTGGCAATACTGTACCAGACATGGCAACAAATTTGAATTTTACTCTGATTTTTTTATTTATTTTAATATTCCAATATATATTTATTTATTCAGGTATTTACTCCTTTTTCTTTTTTTATTATTTATTTTGTATATAGTGGTATATGAGTACATCACAAAGATCTGATTTGTCTGTCTGACCACTTTGAACTTGAACTTGAATGTTCGAAGCATTTATTTCTGAGGTGAAAAGTAACAGAAACTCACAGAAACACACAGTCTAATTACAAACAGTTGTTAAATACATTTTTGTTTTGTTAACATTAACAGTGCAGAATGGATGAATGAATAAATAAATAAACACACACATGCATATGTACATATATACTGTATTAGTTACCAAATATAGTATTATTTTTGTTTAGTACATAGTTAAAACCAATTATATGTTAAGAAGATGCAAAGCGCTCTCCAGAGACCAGAACACCGTGCAGTTTTACCGCGTTTGCTGTTTCTACGCTTAACAGATTTGGCTTGTGGTTAGTATGAAGTGTGACATCAATACAATGATTATTATTAAGTCTGCTTAAAGCAATAGTTCACCCAAATATGAAATGTCTCCTCGGTTCACCGAGGCTGCTTTTATTTGATCAAAAATAGACAATGATTATTATTAAGTCTGCTTAAAGCAATAGTTCACCCAAATATGAAAATGTCTCCTCGGTTCACCGAGGCTGCTTTTATTTGATCAAAAATAGAGTAAAAAATGTGAAATATTATTCTAATGTAAAACAGCTGTTTTCTATGTGAATCTCTGTTAAACTGTAATGTATTTCTGTGATGCGCAGCTGTATTTTCAGCATCATTACTCCAGTCTTCAGTGTCACATGATCTTCAGAAATCAGTATAATATGCTGATCTGCTGCTCGAGAAACATTATTATTATCAATGTTGAAAACAGTCATGCTGCACAATATTGATACTTTTTAATATTTTTATATTTCATTAAAACAGCACGTCATTTAGAGAAATCAATTACTGTAATGAAGACAGATCATTATTCTTATTATCCTTTTGGTATAGTTTAAAATTAAAATGTAAACCCAAAATGTTTAGGAAGGAGGATGATGATGATGTGCTCTTCATCTCTGTGATTCATGAGGCCGCTGATGTACAGCTCCATATTTATTTATTTTGATTATTAACAAGACCAACAACAACAGAGACACTTTCAGAGTCACACTGACAGCATCCGCTATCATTTCTGTGATGCTATCAGAATCAGAAAAGCTTGATTAGGCCACAATGATAATCAGCTGGAGAACACTAGTCTTCAGCGTTATTTTACTGTAATTGAGATATTATCGTTTTTAGCAGTGTTTGAATTTTTTTTATATATTTTCCATTTTAAGTTTAGTTGTAGTTTTAGTAATTTAGAAATCTTTGTTTTCTGTCTTTTTGATGTTTTTAGAATGTGTTTTTTTAAACTATTTTATTTTAGGACATAAAGTTCAACTAAATTGAGAAAATGAAAAATGCATACAAACCATAACATTTTTTACTACAATATTTATTTATTTATTATTTATTTATTTCAAGGCATTTCTCTTTTCAGTTAGCTGAAAATATAACTTTACAATAGTCAAAACAAAAAATATATATATATACATTATAAAAAATGTGAAATATTGCCAAAAAGATATAATACAACTATAACAATAATGTAAATTAAATATAATGAAGTAAAAAATAATGTATACCATATAGAAATAAAATAATAAATAATAAAAATGACAAATATCAACAGTTTTTAGAACTTTTAACTAAAAATAACGTAGAAACAAAATATGTATTTATAAAAATATAAACTAACAAAAACTATAAACTGAAATTATGTGACTTGAATAAATACTACAAAAATGTCAAAAAAAACAACAAAATGATTTAAATCTTTTTGATTTTGACAAAAATGCAAAATGTGAACAGAAAAAATATATATATACAAAGCTATATATATGTGTGTGTGTGTGTATATGTATATGTATATAAGTATGTATTTATGTCCATTTATCAGACTAAACGTCATGCAAATCAAACTTTGTCATTTACAAATAATGTGAATAACATGCACAAATATTAAGATGACAATTTGATGAATTTGGTTTGTAAATGTCTCATGAATTTCAATGTTTCAATTACAGCATCACCAAACAAACGCAGGTTTATCAGTGCTGTCAGTGTTGAGCTGTCAGAGCTGTATCACACAACCTGTTCATGCTTCATCCGTCTGATTTGACAAGCTTCTGCTAAATCACTCGTGACCCTGACATCAGCAACAACAGATACCGCAAGAGTTTTTGTAAATATGCATCAGTCTAAAGGTTTTTGCATTTTATTATTTGCACATAACATTATTTGTTACATGAAAAAGTTGATGCATTTTTACAATGTTTTTACATATGTTACATGCAAAAGTTGACAAGTCTATATACTGTAAATATGCATGAGTATTAAGGGTTCTGAATGTTATTATTTGCATGTGATATATGTTACATGCAAAAGTTGACAAGTCTTTAAATTGTAGATCCGTGCAAAGGGTTTTGCATGTTATTATTTGCATGTTACATTATTTGTTACATGCAAAAGCTGATAAGTATTTATATCGGAAATATGCACGAGTGTAAAGGGTTTTTCATTTTATGATTTGCGTGTACATGCAAAAATAGAGAAGTCTGCATTGTAAATACATGAGTAAAAAAGTTTTTGTGTTTTATTTTTTTGCGTTTTACATTAGTTACATGCAAAAGTTGATCTTTATGTTTAAATATGCACAAGTTAAAATGGTTTTTCATTTTATTATATGCATGTAACGCTATTTGTTAAATGCTAGATTTGAATAAGACTATCTTATATATGTGTGAGTATAAGGTTTTTGCATTTTATTTTTGCAAATAACAATATTTGTTACATGCAAAAGTTGATAAGTCTTAGATAAGTTTAACAATTTTTTGTGTTTTATTATTTGCATGTTACATTATTTGCAAAGCTTGAATTAGACTGATTTTGTATGTATGCACAAGTAGAAGGTTTTTTTATTTGAATATTTGCGTATAACATTATTTGTTACATGCAAAAGTTGATAAGTTTTTACAGTATATTGTAAATGTGCATGAGTATAAAGTTTTTGCATTTTAATATTTGCATGTTACATTATTTGTTACACGCAAAAGTTGAGAAGTCATTATATTATAAATATGCACAAGTATAAAGGGTTTAGCATTTTACTGTATGCATATAATATTATTTGTTACATGCATTATATATCATCATATTGTAAATATGCATGAGTATAAGGTTTTTGCATTTTATTAATTGCATGTAACTTTAATTTTTCCTGCTGCCCAGAAACAGGCCTGAGAGCATAAGAAACACTGAAGCAAGTGCTTTGAACCCTCTCTCTCTCTCTCTGACTGAACACAACTGTAAGCACTCCAGCGGCCAATTCATCATCCTGAAGGTGTGCGTTTCTGTTTCCTCAGCCTGATAAATCAAAATGAGTTCTGTAAGTGCTGCACTCTATATAAACATGTAAATTACACTTTGAATTAATCACCGTCTGCAAACTATCATCTCACTCCGGTTCTCTCCTTATTCAGGTCTGAGAGACGGTGGAGTGTCTGGAATTGGCTGCTGGTGTAATTTATCATCGTCCTGTGCGAGCGCATCGTCCCGGCGGGTGAGTGTGTTTTATTCAGTGTGGTCTGGAGAAGAGTCACGGCACGGGGTAAAGAGGACAGAGCCGCTGGTTCTGCCATCATGATGCAGATACAGACTCACATCAGCCCTTGAGAGTTACCTCAGCTGATCACGTCACATATATACAGGACGGAAGCTTATTTCTACCATGAAAAAAAATTAAAAAGCTACTTTTATCTCAGTTCAGATTTTTTTTCTCTCTCAGTTTAAATCTCTCAATTCTGAGAAAAACAATTGCAAGAAATGGTCAGAATTGCATGTTAACTCACACTTGAGAGTTTACAATTTAAGATTGTGAGATGAAAACTCGCAATTCCAAGAAAAAAATCCAAATTGTGAGATTAAAAAGTTGCAATTAATTTCATTTAATTTTTTAACAGAATTGTTAGATGTAATTTTGATTAAAAAAAAAAAAGTGCACTGCAAAATATAAAGTTAGAATTCCAAGGAAAAGAATTTGAAGAAAACAGTCAGCTTGCAACTGGGAGAAAATAAGTCAGAATTGTGAGCTAAAATGTCACAATTACGTTTTTTTAGATTTGTATTATTATTTTTAATATTTTATATTTTTATTAAAAAAAACACAATTGCAAAATGTAAACTTAGAATTCCAAGATGTATTAAAATAAAGCCAAAACTGCGAGACATAAACTCAAAATTCAGAGAAAATAGGAAGAAAATGGCAAGATGTGAACTCACTATTCTGAGAAGAAAAATCTAAAGTGCAAGATAGAAACTCATAATTGGAAGATGTTAGCTCGCATTTGAGTTTATGGTAACACTTTATTTCGATAGTCCACTTTAGACATTCTACTAACAGTAAGTAACTTTGCAACTACATGTCAACTAGCGTGTAACATGTCAACTCAATAGTAGAGTATTAATAGACTGTCTGCTTAATATCTTCTAACACTTTCTTTGTCAACTTATTTTACTAACCCTAAACCTACCCTAACAGTCTACTCTGAGTTAGTAGACATGTAGTTGCAAATTAATGCGAAGTAGTTGACATGTAGTTGACATGTAGTTGACATGTAGTTGACATGTAGTTGACATGTAGTTGACATGTAGTTGACATGTAGTTGACATGTAGTTGACATGTAGTTGACATGTAGTTGACATGTAGTTGACATGTAGTTGACATGTAGTTGACATGTAGTTGACATGTAGTTGACATGTAGTTGACATGTAGTTGACATGTAGTTGACATGTAGTTGACATGTAGTTGACATGTAGTTGACATGTAGTTGACATGTAGTTGACATGTAGTTGACATGTAGTTACAAAGTTACTTGTAGTTAATAGAATGTCGAAAGTGGACTATCGAAATAAAGTGTAACCGAGTTTATTCATTAAAATTGTGAGATATACACTCAAAAAAAAAGAATTGTGAGATTAAAAAGTTGCACTTATCTTTTTATCTGTTTTAAATAGAATTGCAAGATGTAAAATTCTGAGGGAAAAGTCAATAATGTTAGATAAAAACTTGCAATTGCCTTATTTGTTCCAAAAAAAGAAACAAAAAAAAGGTAATTTGAGATATAAACTCCAATTCTAAGAAAAATCACTTTTTATCTGTTTTAAATAGAATTGCAAGATGTAAAATTCTGAGGGAAAAGTCAATAATGTTAGATAAAAACTTGCAATTGCCTTATTTGTTCCAAAAAAAGAAACAAAAAAAAAGGTAATTTGAGATATAAACTCCAATTCTAAGAAAAATCTGAATTGTATGATGTAACCTCACAATGCTGAGAAAAAAAGTCTAAACTGTAAATGAAATGTCACAACTACATTTAAAAAAAATAAAAAATAATTTTGTGGTGAAAATTAAACTTCCATTTGTGTAAATCCCACCCTACAGTATCAGACACAGAATGCAGTATTTAATGCATGTTTGAAAACTCAAACTCATAAAATGCATTCATTTGGTTTAAGCTGAATCACAAGACCAGAAACATTAATTAACAAAATAAGATTTTAATTTCTTGTTGATGCAACAGAAAGATCTTACATGGACGGCGGGTGCGCTGGAAAACAGTTTACTGAAATACACAGATTTTTTGATTCACAACATGCAAGCAGAACATATAACAGTGAATCTTAAACACGACTCGAGAGAGTTCATCATGACAGAAAACAGAAACGCATCGCTGACAGAGACCCGGATCATGCTAGAGTGAATCTGGAAGAAATAACACACAAAATACAGTCGGTTCATCCGTTGTGCTTTGAGTGTAAGACCTCAGACCTCAATAAACCTCAGTGACCCTCTTTATATCTGATCCACGACACCAACCCGAATTTAACCTCACAGTATTATCATTCTGTCTTCTCAAGATAACACTCATGTCAAGATGACCGCAAGAAAATAAGGCAGAAGCGTCATAATAATGCCTGACTTCTGCATGCATCCGTATGTTTGGAAACCTCATTATTTTTGCAATTCCATTTTTGGTGCCTCTTTCATTTCTTTCAATGATCATCTGAATTACTGTAAAGCCCAGATTTAATGCTACGTGTAATGTTATTGCTCTGTCTTATGCAGGTGCTAATATTGGATCTGTAGACTGTCTCCATGTAAACAGTTGTGTTTATATGTAAATTAAAAGCCAGAACTGAGTTGGTGAAGAAACTCCTCTTAATGTTGGACTGATGCATTTTGGACTGATGCATTTTGATGTTGGACTGATGCATCACGCTAACCTTAGCGAATCAATCTCTGTGATGTAGACACCAGATTTAGACATCTGATTGATGGTTTCAGCACTCTTTGGTGACGACGGTGCGTGCAAGTGTCCTAGTTCTCAATGGGTTTAGTGTGTTCGTCAGTCAGCGGGAGAGTCGATGCTGCAGTAGTTAAATGAGTGACAAATACATTATACGTACAGCCCAGTTCACTCATGAAAACAACTGAATTTGAAACTGTCTATGCAGTTGCTAGGGTGTTCTGGCTGGTTTCTAAGGTATTGCTATGCAGTTGCTAGGGTACCCAGGGTGGTTGCTAGGGTGCTGCTATGCGGTTGCTAAGGTACCCGGGGTGATTGCTAGGGTGTTGCTATGCGTTTGCTAGGGTACTCTGAGTGGTTGCTAGGGCGGTTGCTAGGGTACCCAGGATTGTTGGTAGGGCCGTTGCTAGGGTACTCAGGGTGGTTACTAGGGCAGTCATGGTGAAACCGAGACTTGTAATTTGCACTTACATATTGTTGCTCTTTTGTTGATTTTGATTGCTTCTGTTGTCCTCATTTGTAAGTCGCTTTGGATAAAAGCGTCTGCTAAATGACTAAATGTAAATGAATTGGCAGTGGCAAAATTATTCTCATTAAATCAAACTTTCAAAAGTTTGGGGTCAGTAAGATTTTTTAAAAATGTTTTTGAAAAGTCTCTTCCGCTCACCGAGGCTGCTATTATTTGGTAAAAAATACAGTAAAAATTGTAAAATATTATTTTAATTTAAAACAGCTGTTTTCTATGTGAATATCTGTTAAACTGTAATATATTTCTGTGATGCGCAGCTGTATTTTCAGCATCATTCCTCCAGTCTTCAGTGTCACATGATCTTCAGAAATCAGTATAATATGCTGATCTGCTGCTCGAGAAACATTTCTGAGTATTATCAATGTTGAAAACAGTCGTGCTGCACAATATTTTTGTGGAAACTGATGCATTTTATTTTTCAGGATTCACAGATGAATAGAAAGTTCAAAAGAACAGCATTTATTTCAAATATAAATTTTTGTGGCATTATAAATGCCTTTATTGTCACTTTTGACCAATTTAATGCATCCTTGATAAATAAGTGTTAATTTATAAAAAAATAAAAATTAAAAATTAAAAAGTGCAAACAGCTGAACTGAAACAGAGTTCTGGCAGATGATCTGAACTCAAAAATCTGAGTTTTGATTTTCCTTTCATAAAGGAAAAAAATAAAAACACATTCAGTTGTCGAGAAAGCTGCATCATCAGAGCTTGTGTGTGTGTTTTTCTGGCAGAGATCAGCGCATACAATAAACATATAATGCATAAGATACAGTGAAATATGCCAGTAACTTTCAGGATAAAGATAACAGTGCAGGAGATGTCGGGGACATACTTTCAAAAGTAGAGCATTACATAACCGTTGGCAGAATCTCTGAGTTTGGCCGCCAGCGGTTGCCACACTGAAGGGCACTTGTAATTTTGGCTTGTTTGTCTGTTTGCATGTTGACTTATTCCCTTCATTTTGAAAATACACATGTAATCTTGTGTTAAGTGCCTGACTGATTTGCATTCTGTTGATTTCTTTAATAATTGTGCAAATGTTGCAGTGAAGAAGCCTAAAAGTTCAGTATAACTGATGATCAACAATCAACAATCAGGAATAATTTATGCCGTGTTGGGCAGTAACTGAATATAAATGCTTTTTCCAGTAGTCCAGCTGTTAAAAAATGCCGTATTTTAGACCACATACAGTAGGTTTACTGCATTTAAACATTTGTGTTCATATCATTCTTCCATTGAATTCTTTGCAGTTATTTGGGGTTCCACGTAAATATCATGTAATGATTTTTGGCATAAAAGAAAAATTTATCATTTTGACCCATACAATGTATTGTTGGCTATTGCTACAAATATACCTGTGCTGCTTATGACTGCTTTTGTGCTGCAGGGTCACATATTGACATACTGTGATATCACTGTACCATGATATTGCCATAGTACTTTTAGAGCAAGGATAGTTTCAGGATGGTATTAGTGGTAACACCTTATTTGAAGCCTTTATATAATGGATTATAAAAGTATGTCACAACTAACTTTTTTATATTTTTATTGCATTTTGGAAACACAAAAAAGTTCAAAATGCAAATTCAGAATTCAGAGAGAGAGAAAAATCAATATTGTGAGCCATAAACATGCAATTCTGAGAAGAAAAGTCCAAATTGTGAGATAAAAAGTCACAAATATATTTTTTATATTTGCTTTATAAAAGCATGGATTAATTATGCTTTTTAATGCAACTTGTAATGACATCATGAATAATTGTAACCACAATTATAATACTTACATAATAATATAATATAATACTAACAGTTATATATATATATATCTTCTCAATGTTACACCTTTAAAAAGTATAATGCATTAAAACACATGACAAACAACCAATTTCAGCTATAACAAGCAATCATGCAAATATAATGCATTTTTAACTTTGGTTACAATTATTTATGAAAATATTTAATGCATTACAATACATTATAAATACCTGTATAATGCATTATACATAAAGGCCTGTATTGCAAATTAATCTCTCTTTTTATTTTTTGCATCCATATTTGTGAAATTGTTGCTAAATAAAGCTTTCAAATAAATGCAAATTACATTTTAAAATATGTCGCTCTTTAACCACCTTCTTGTTTTTGTAGTGAATTATGAGAGTAGTTTCATCCCCAACACTGCATGTTTCAGCGTTTTTTCAGCGCACAAGCTGCAGAATTTAATGCTGGATCAATGATTTTTAGACTAAAGTTTGATGCCAGCATTCAAAAGAAAATATGCATTGAGTGACAAACAAAGGTGTTGACGCGTGTCTTCACATCGGACATACTTTGTTCTCAGGAATGGGAATTTGGGCGCAGGAGCTGCGTTCATTGGGATGCTCTTCTGTTTTAGGTGGGACGGTTCCAGCGATGGCGGACATCTCTCCTGTGTTGCTCTCATTGGTCATGCCTGCGCGCTCAGTGGTCTGGTTGATGTTCCTCTCGATGACGGTGACGTCACTGCAGCTCAAGAGCTGAACCACACACTTTCTGAACTGAGGAGATCACAGGGAAGACAAATGCAATGGATTATTCCTTCAACTCTGAGCTAGAAATGAATTTGACCTCCATTGAACATCTCCACAAGTTCATAAACTCAAGATTAGGGTTCAGCATGGCTAAATTTGTAAGTAATTTCCTTAAGGAAATATGTTTTTTGGTCCCAATATGTATTACAACAAATTATAAGGCAAGACAACACAGGTAAATAGAGTAAAATGTTAACTAATATATATCAACATGCGTTGCCTATTTGATTCATCACAGTACATTCAAAAGCCAGGTTAAAAATTCTTTTGATTTTGTTGACATGAGAGCTCAAGGTTTTTACAGAGGGGGCATTTGATTTCTCTTTTTGTTTGTTACTCCATAAATCATAAAATACTATCATCAGAGAGAAAAAAGTAATTTTCATCATGTTTTTAGGAATAAAATGTTGTATAAATCGTTGTGAATTATGTATGAACAAACCCCTCAGTAAAAATCTTCAGAATATAGAAGGGAATAAAACTGTAAAGTTTGGTGTATGAAAGTGCTGCTGAACTGGAGAAAAAAACATTTAAAGATATGGAATGGAAATTATGGAATTGAAATCTACAGTCGGAAATAAAAAGTTTTAGTACTGTTATATAAACCAGACAAATGCTATGAACAAACCCCTCTACAAAAACCTTCAGAATATAGATAAGAATAAAACAGTACATTTTGGTCTTTGTAAGTGCTGCTGAAGTGGAGAAACAAACTCATTTTTAGAAAACGGCTTTTAAGGATGTGGATTGGAATTGAAATACACAAATAGATAAAGTGTAAAAATAAAACCAGGCAAATTATATATGAACAAACCCTTCTATAAAAACCTTCAGAATATAGATAGGAATAAAACTGTAAAATTTGGTGTATGTAACTGTTACTGAAGTGGAGAAAAAACTCATAGCCTTTAAAAAATGGTATTGTATGTGAAATACACAGTCACAAATAGATAACGTTTTAGGAATGTTACATACAGTAAATAAGAAAATATTATAAAGTGCAAAAATAAAACCATGCAAATGATATATGTACAAACCCCTCAGTAAAATCCTTCAGAATATAGATAGGAATAAAACGTTTGTAAGTGCCGCTGAAATGGAGGGGAAAAAACTCTTTAAACGTATGGTTTGAAATTGAAATACAGATGCAAACAGATAAAGTTTTTTTAGGAATAAAATGTTTTACACTGCAAAAAAATGCTTTTCTTACTTCGATTTTTTGTCTTGTTTTCAGCCAAAATATCTAAAATCTTCTATTTTGATAGTCCATTTTAGACATTCTACTAACTATAAGTAACTACATGTCAACTAATTCTCATTAATTTGCAACTACATGTCTACCAACTCTCAGAGTAGACTGTTAGGTTAGGTTTAGGGTTAGTAGAATAAGCTGACATATACTTGCAAAGTTTCTCATAGTCAGTATGTTGCATGTTGTGGACTCAAAATTCAGTGTTAGAAGATATTAAGCAGACAGTCTATTAATACTCTAATGACTGCTAGTTGACATGTAGTTGCAAAGTGACTTACTGTTAGTAGAATGTCTAAAGTGGACAATCAAAATAAAGTGTTACCAAAATAATAATTTTGAAGTGGAAAGACTGAAAGTATTTTCTTGTAAATGTATGCAAATAATCATTGGGTTATTTACAAGTTTAAAAAAGTACAGTGTATTAATATGTCCAGCACTAATTGGTAAAACACCAAGGCACTAAATTCTACAAATTGTATTACTCATTGCTTTTCAGTCTAATTTCTCAGTATAAACTGTGATCAGCACTAAATCTGTAGGTGTGCTTGTGTTTTTGAGATATGATTCTAGTTTTACGATTATTCATATTTTACATAATTTTCATTTTATTTAAAGTTTTAGTAAGTTCGCTGTGTTCGTTCATTGTCATTTGTAGTATTTTTGTTTATATATACACTACAGGTCAAAAGTTTGGGATAAGAACGATTTCTAATGTTTTTACAGGAGTTTCAAATTATGCTCATCAAGGCTGCATTTATTTGATAAAAAATACAGGAAAAAAATTATATTATGAAATATTATTATGATGTAAAATAACGTTTTCCTATTTTAATGTAGATTAAACTGTAATGTATTTCTGTGATGCGCAGCTGTATTTTCAGCATCATTCCTCCAGTCTTCAGTGTCACATGATCTTCAGAAATCAGTATAATATGCCGATTTATTATCAGTGCTTTTTTGGAACCTGTGATACTTTTTTTCAGGATTTTTTGATGAATAAAAAGTTAAAAAGAAGAGCATTTATTTAAAATAGAAATATTTTCTAACAATATACACTACAGTTCAAAAAGTTTGGGGTCAGTACATTTTTATTCTTTCTTTTTTTTTTAAAGAAATTAAAGCTTCATCAAGGCTGCATTTATTTGATCAAAAATACAGGAAAAAAATTATATTATGAAATATTATTATGATGTAAAATAACGTTTTCCTATTTTAATGTAGATTAAACTTTAATGTATTTCTGTGATGCGCAGCTGTATTTCCATCATCATTACTCCAGTATAAAGTGTCACATGATCTTCAGAAATCAATCTAATATGCTGATTTATTATTAGAATTATCAACAG
>NW_015506463.1:3422-8573 GCF_001515645.1 Sinocyclocheilus grahami | reverse complement strand
TGATGAATAAAAAGTTAAAAAGAAGAGCATTTATTTAAAATAGAAATATTTTCTAACAATATACACTACAGTTCAAAAAGTTTGGGGTCAGTACATTTTTATTCTTTCTTTCTTTTTTAAAGAAATTAAAGCTTTTATTTGGCAAGGACGTGTTAAATTGATAAGAAGCGATAGCAAAGATTTATATTGTTAGAAAAGATTTATATTTTGAATAAATGCTGTTCTTTGTAACTTTTTATTCATCAAAGAATCCTGAAAAAAGTATTGCAGTTTACAAAACAATATTGTGCTGCACAACTGTTGATAATTCTAATAATAAATCAGCATATTAGATTGATTTCTGAAGATCATGTGACACTTTATACTGGAGTAATGATGATGGAAATACAGCTGCGCATCACAGAAATACATTATATTTTAAAGGATATTAAAATAGAAACCATTATTTTATATCGTAATAACATTTTGCAAGATTACAGTTTTTTTTCTGTGTTTTTGATCAAATAGCCTTGATGAGCAGAAGAGACTGCTTTAAAAAACATTACAAGTCTTACTGATCCCAAACTTTTGACCGGTAGTATATATATATATATATATATACATATATATATATACAGTGGGGCAAATAAGTATTTGATACACTGCCGATTTTTCAAGTTTTCCCACTTACAAATTACACTTACTTATTGTTAAAAGCGCTATATAAATAAAGGTGACTTGACTTGACTTGACAAAGAAAGAAGGCGTAACTTTTATTCTCGCTCTAGTATTGTTGTTACCGCCATCGTGAAGGCACTGTGTGTTTCGTTGTGAAAGCAAAACTAATTTGTTTGGCCTTCCAAAAGAGGACGATATCTGCTTCGTCATGCCTAGAGCTTATCCGTGCTGGTTGCTGAGGAAATACATCAACTTCGCGCTGTGGATCGCTTGATCGGCTTTCACCGTGGACGAAGTGGAGTCCAGTCCGGGGTCATCAGTTGCTCACTCTAGCCACCGGCCTCTACTCACTCTAGGTCTCGGCCTCCGCTCAATCTAGCTCGCTGTGTGTGACGGTGTTTCATTGTGAAATCGTAACGACTTTTTTTGGCCTTCCAAAAGAGGACACGACTTGAAATCAGTGGTTAAATTGTATTTACAACACTGTTCCAGAACAGTTCAAGCCAAATATTCAGATATCCAAATATTCTGTAAGTACGTCTTTTATATTTAAAAATTTGCCACTGATGATTCAAACGCGAGTTTTGAGCAGTGTAGAGTAGCATTTGTAGTTTGTAATTTCTCCGATCACAAATGCAGACATGGTTTTATGTTTACGTAGAGCGATGCAATGCAATGCCTAAAAAGACAGTATACATCATTATAATCTGTAAATATGACCCCACTGGATGCAACAAATACCTAGTTTATAATGGGTTTGAATATTTTTGTCTCGTCGCTCCGGCCGGGACAAGGCATCACAATATGGTAAGGGGCGTAACATTTCCGTCACACGCTTGAGGTATTCGGCCAATCAGAGCACACCTCGCTTTTCAGACCGATGAGCTTTGTAAAAATCGACGCGTTTCAGAAAAGCGGGGCATAGAGGAGAAACATGTACAGTATGTGGAAAATAATGTGTTTTTTTAACCTTAAACCGCATAAACAAATTTCATTACACCAAATACACAAAATAATGTTATTTTTAGCAACATCATATGACCCCTTTAAACTAAAGTTGCAGCTCTCATAAATCTGTTGTTATCAGTCTCTGCTATTTTGTCATTGTTGTTGTTTTGTTGTATGTCTTTAGTTTTGTTTTCTACTGTGAATCAACAGCCCGAGCCAGTGTTGCCACTTTGTGGAACAACTGATTAATGCAAAACAAATTCAATTTGCATGTGCGACCTGCAAAAATTGTGTGGTGCACATACTAATCTGGTGACAAAATTTGCATTAAACGCACTGCATGAGGAGTATATACGCATAAAATCTGAAGTATACTTCGGGCTTAACAGAGGATCAAACAGTTAGCTTAGCAACAAGCTAACGGCAAACAGTATTGGAATCATATGCTTATTAGCATGTGTCACACAGTTAGCTTATAGCAACATGCTAACACCAAACACTATTGGTATCAGCAGCAAATGAGTGTTAGGTCTATGCACTTTTATGCTTAATAAAGTGTCACACAGTTAGCTTAGCATCATGCTAATGCCAAACACTATTGGAATCAACTGAAAGCAGTGACCACTATGTAATTTTATGTTTATCAGCTTGTCAGACAGTTAGCTTAGCAACATGCTAATGTCAA
Source organism: Sinocyclocheilus grahami (assembly GCF_001515645.1). Taxonomy (NCBI): domain Eukaryota; kingdom Metazoa; phylum Chordata; class Actinopteri; order Cypriniformes; family Cyprinidae; genus Sinocyclocheilus; species Sinocyclocheilus grahami. The sequence goes on along the minus strand of NW_015506463.1, from coordinate 6,283 downwards.
ACACTATTGGTATTAACTGAAAGTGACTTATGTATTTTTATGTTTATTAGTGTGTCACACAGTTAGCTTAGCAACATGTTAACGTCAAACATTATTGGAATCAACTGAAAGTGACCTGATATGTACTTTTATGTTTATTAGCATGTCATACAGTTAGCTTAGCAACATGCTAACGTCAAACATTTGAATCAACTGAAAGTGATCTGTTATGTATTTTTATGTTTAGAGTGTCATACAGTTAGCTTAGCAACATGCTAATGTCAAACACTATTGGTATCAACTAAAAGTAACTGATATGTATTTTTATGTTTAGCGTGTCACACAGTTAGCTTAACAATATGTTAACGTCAAACACTATTGGAGTCAACTGAAAGTGACTGATATGTAATTTTATGCTTAATACAATGAAGCAGCCAGAGACTCACAGCGCCTTCAAAAAAAATCCAACTGAAGTGCGTAGACCAAAAAATACTTAATACAATGTCATACAGTTAGCTTAGCATCATGCTAATGCCAAACACTATTGGAATCAACTGAAAGCAGTGACCACTATGTAATTTTATGTTTATCAGCTTGTCAGACAGTTAGCTTAGCAACATGCTAATGTCAAACACTATTGGTATTAACTGAAAGTGACTTATGTATTTTTATGTTTATTAGTGTGTCACACAGTTAGCTTAGCAACATGTTAACGTCAAACATTATTGGAATCAACTGAAAGTGACCTGATATGTACTTTTATGTTTATTAGCATGTCATACAGTTAGCTTAGCAACATGCTAACGTCAAACATTTGAATCAACTGAAAGTGATCTGTTATGTATTTTTATGTTTAGAGTGTCATACAGTTAGCTTAGCAACATGCTAATGTCAAACACTATTGGTATTAACTGAAAGTGACTTATGTATTTTTATGTTTATTAGTGTGTCACACAGTTAGCTTAGCAACATGTTAACGTCAAACATTATTGGAATCAACTGAAAGTGACCTGATATGTACTTTTATGTTTATTAGCATGTCATACAGTTAGCTTAGCAACATGCTAACGTCAAACATTTGAATCAACTGAAAGTGATCTGTTATGTATTTTTATGTTTAGAGTGTCATACAGTTAGCTTAGCAACATGCTAATGTCAAACACTATTGGTATCAACTAAAAGTAACTGATATGTATTTTTATGTTTAGCGTGTCACACAGTTAGTATATATATATATATATAAACTATAAAACAAATAGTATTTTCTTGTTTTCATCGCTATTTTGAAAAAAGCTGTTTTTAATAATATCTGTTTTTATTTTTCACCCATTTTCTTTTTTAAACCGTGCATCAAACTGATGGAGCATCAGCCTCCAGCAAATCCATCTGACCATTGACAACGTCATTTAGTCTGAGATGACCATCACTGTGACAAAAATCACAAGCAAATAAGCATGTCGTGTTGCTGTTCACGTATTTTAGCAGGTTTGTATTCCTGAAGAGTGTGGACAGAATCAAGATGTCAGCGTTTGAATGAAGGAAACGAGCGGCTAAACTGACAGCTACAGCTCAGCTGCCAAACACTGTTTGCATCCAATAACCTCCACAGCTGCTCAATAATTCAACATCTCCTTTGCAGTGCGCTGGGCTTGATCCAAACCGCAGGTATTTATTTATTTATTTTAGTAATGCATGTCAGATATTTCAGCTCTGGTGAAGCAATATCATCCCACCATGACAGCTTTAGGATTTTTCTAAATCCATAAACTGTGTCCTGTGCTCTTCTCAAACACACTATGGGAAAGCAACCTCAATCCTAAATGGCTTGCATAAGGACTTATTTCTGTCAGGCGAAACCTTCAGTCTCTTTCAGCTACAGTAACCTATTTACCAGCAGGGGATTTTTAGTGGGACGCTGGAAACTTTCTCGCCGCGCCTCGAGATCTTCATGCAATATTACGCTTAAGATCCAAATTTAAGTACAAGCATCAAGACAAAATCATTGAGCAAAGCAAGTTGCAAACTGCGTTCGAGTTTGGCCTTTCTTTTATTATTTTATATATATGGTCAAGAATTGGTGCAAACTGCTGTCCCACAACCAAAAAACACATTTAAAAAGCATTTCAGTATTCAAATCTTAGATGTTTACAAAGATCCTTCTATTATCTATTGAAACCTATACAATAATATTTAAAATATTATTAAGCTTAATATATAAAAAATCATCATTTATTGGGTACTTTCAATTGAGACTATTTGTAGCATTTCTGACATTTTTAATAAAAAAATCAAAAGGGTAATGGTAACTTTTTGTCTTTTTTTTTTTAGAATTGTGCCTTTATATTTTGACATTGAAATGAAATGCTGCTGCTTGTAATGTAAATCAGTGAGATCTTTATAACAGTGCAGCAGATACTGATATAAAATGATCTAAATATCAGCCGTCGCTCTATATCTCCAGTAATCTGTCTCAGTGAGATGAGAGTGAAATGCTCCAAACATATAATGCAGTGATTGAGAGCTGAAGAAATAAAGGCTCCTCAGAAGATGTGAGATGTTCTGGAGGCTTGTGAAGATCATTCCTCCGCTGAGGAACAGTGAAAGTAAAGCTTCTGGAAACAAACGCTCCTCAAAAGATCCTGAGGATCAGATTTGAGACTCTAAAACATGATTGATGGAGAATCAAGTAAAGCTGAGCTGCTTCAGTCCAGTAAGTGTTCATCTGGAGATATTACTGACGTTATTCTGATGCATACTTGATCAAAATCAGTCAAGATTTGACATGAGAAGCAGCAGCTGAAGCTGGACGCTTGTACAATTACACTAAAAGAGCTTTCACTGGATAAAACACTCTAAACTCTCAATCAGACGACAGAAGACAT
>NW_015506463.1:0-3019 GCF_001515645.1 Sinocyclocheilus grahami | reverse complement strand
ATACAGACTCCAAGCTTTTGAATGGTAGAGTGTATAATGTTACAAAAGCTTTTTATTTCAGATAAATGCTGATCTTTGGATCTTTCTATTCATCAAAGAATCCTGAAAAAAAAAAAGTACTCAACTGTTTTAAATTTAGAAAATAATAGTAATAATAATAATAATAATAGTTGCATTAAAACTATAAACATTTCAAGTTGTTTGTTTTTTGTTTTTACTTTTGTCCCTTACCCAGATTATCTTTAAAATTACATTTAAAAAATGAACATACATCATTATTGAAAGCACTGATGAATACTTTCCACACAATTAATATTAAATTGGTTATTATTAAAATGGTGTGCATTACTAAATGTGAACATATAATGCAGTGATTGAGAGCTGAAGAAATAAAGGCTCCTCAGAAGATGTGAGATGTTCTGGAGGCTTGTGAAGATCATTCCTCCGCTGAGGAACAGTGAAAGTAAAGCTTCTGGAAACAAACGCTCCTCAAAAGATCCTGAGGATCAGATTTGAGACTCTAAAACATGATTGATGGAGAATCAAGTAAAGCTGAGCTGCTTCAGTCCAGTAAGTGTTCATCTGGAGATATTACTGACGTTATTCTGATGCATACTTGATCAAAATCAGTCAAGATTTGACATGAGAAGCAGCAGCTGAAGCTGGACGCTTGTACAATTACACTAAAAGAGCTTTCACTGGATAAAACACTCTAAACTCTCAATCAGACGACAGAAGACATGCAGGAGATTGAGTGTGAGACCGCTATAACAGCAGAGTTTGATCATTTAGAGCTTTAGAAATGTGTGCATCAAGCATCATGAGTTTGATTCCCAGTCAGTGCATGAACTGATAACATGTTTGCATTGTAAGTCACTGTGGATGAAAGCGTCTGACAGATGCATGCATGAATGTAAACGTCACCTGTTTGTTCATGAACACGTAGATGATGGGGTTGTAAACGGCTGCGGTTTTGGAGAAGAACGCCGGAACGGCTGCCAGCCGCGGGTCCAGGTGAATGCTGGGAAGGGCCGTGACCACGATGGAGAACGCAGCGTATGGGGTCCAGGCCACCATGAAGGCCACGATCATCACAACCACCATACGAGTCACCTGACGCTCCGGCTTCCTGGCATTACCCAGCCTGCCGTGCGTGTTAGACACCTGCGAACATACACTTAGTGCGTGCTGACAAAACAACTGGTATCATGGCTAGATTTGATGATGGCAGTGGATATAAATAATGTTCTGTAAACATCACACATAGTGACTTTAGATGATTTTTATGGTTTGTCTGTGATCAGAGGTCAGTTTGCAGTTGTAATGACATCAGAAAGCACATGGAGATCATTAGGACTGAGTGAATCGGACTCCAGGTGTCGTGGAGCGGCTGACCTTTCTGAGCTTCCGGAGCAGTTTGCAGTAGCAGACGATGATCACACCCAGCGGAAGGATGAAGCAGGTGGTGAAGAACGTGATGATGAAGGTGTGATCCTGGACATCTCCTGAATACCTGCGGAGGGACAAAATCTGTGTGCAAAGGTGCAAAGATCTGATGAAGAGAAGCTTTAATTTACATTTATTTTATTAATTTACATTATTTATTATACATAATTAATATATTTATTATACATAATTTATATATTTATTCTATTTATTTTTCAGTAAATATTAAAATGGTTATTATTTAAAATGGTGTGTGTGTACTGTTTCAGGACCTCAGTTGTGTAACATTTTAATATTTATTGTGTAAAAAAGTTATAGCTTCAATAAAGCTTCCATTATTTATTTTATTTTTTTTAAGTTCTCGCTTAACGAGATATCAGTGAAGAGCTGGAATATGAGTTAATGTGATGTGTGAATATAGTAAAGAGAGAAAATCAAGGTAAATATCACTTATGAGCAGAATACTTTTATTGTGCATGATTTGAAATTAAGATGAAATTGTCAAAATATGCAAAATGGGTGGGCATATTATTTAATTGTGTTTAGCACACAACATTTTTGGAATAATTCACTAATTTAATTTCTAATGTTTCAAATGTCATTTTCACCACAGAAATCTATTAGTGACACGTAGTCTGGAACAACCTAGAGCTCAGAAAAAAGACGGGAAATTAAAACAACATTTTTATTATAATAAATTACGTCAGTGGCTCAGAGCTTCTCAACAAAGGAAGCCTGTTTTTCTCACTCTGGTTTTTCTCTGTTGAACACTAGCATCCATTTTTCCCATTTTCAGTATTACACATGAAGGAGCTGGAGATCTTATGAAAACACCTTGGCCTGAGTCTGTTTAATGTGATGTAGTAATGCTCATTTGCATTGAGTCAATATTTTGTAAATGGAGTTTGTACAAGCAAAAGGTATGTTTCAATCACCATGAACTAGTATCAGCAATGCTTGGATGTGGTGTTTGACAGCGTTTGGTAATGCAGCTCATGGTGAATATGAGATGAAAGGGTGAAAGTCTGTCTTAAGCAAAGTAAAATGCAGAATGTCTGAATATAAAGAAGAAGAAAGGAGGTCATAATGCAAAATGACAGTATAACCCGGTGACAGAAGAAAAGACAAACTAAACCTGATAGTTACACAATACAGCTGGAGGATATTTACCCAACGCTCACACAAACACCAGAACTGGTTACTGTTTACAATGACTCTGAAAGGACCTTGTGTCTAAAGTGAAGTCTGTTTAGTCAGGTGTTTACTTCAATAACACTAAAATTATGCCCTGATGTGCCAGTTTTCTGATGCTTGTGCAATTTTTTATTATGTTATATAATATGTTTACTCTTATTTGACAAGTAAAAACTCATCACATGCAGACTAACGTGTAACAAGACATTTGTATTTTTGACCAGTTGGAAAAAAATAATAATAATTCTCCAGAATATCAGCTGTTTTTCAGTCACTAGACTGTCAAACTCATTAAAGTATGGAAGCCCATTTATGCCACAGAATATTTTATATATAAGTAATATACAGTGGGTACGGAAAGTATTCAGACCCCCTTAAA
>NW_015506462.1:264572-275348 GCF_001515645.1 Sinocyclocheilus grahami | reverse complement strand
CTATAAGAGAAAAATGTGATTTCTTCTGTTCTTATGGAGGAGATCGAAGATGCCGTATGTATGTCCCAAATAGAAGGGGAACCACAGCTTTAAGAGACTGGTTCTGGCTCTGGGGACATTTAGTGTATACTTCTCTCCCAGGGGACTGGAGTGGGAGATGTGCTCTAGTAAGTTTAGAAGAACATTCTATGGTTGTTTGACTTCATCATCAAGAGAAAATGCTAGTGAATGCGTTAATCCCTATTGGAGTGATTTTATTAATCCTTTCATTCATTGTATGTTGTATTATTCCGTTTATTAGACTTTTGATTGATCGTGCCATGAATACTCTTGTTGCTACTCAATATGCTTTTATGAGCAGACCTGTTAAAGGATATATGGGTTGAAATGTATCAAAGAATGATTATATTCCATATTATTATCTATGTATGAGAATGATATGAATTTAATATCTGCTTCATCATGCCTAGAGCTGATCCGTGCTGGTTGCTGAGGAAATACTACAACTTTGCGCTGTGGATCGCCGGATCACCATGGACGAAGTGGAGTCCAGCCCGGGGGTCATCACATGTCCTTCCGGACGCTCCCTCGTCGAAATCGCCGGCCGCGCCGTTCTCAAGCCCACCCACCTCTGCTCACTCTAAACCTCCGGCCGTTCCTCACGCTAGCCCCTGGCCTCTGCTCACTGTAGGCCGCCGCCGCTCACTCTAGCCGCCGTGTGTGATGCTGCGTTTCGTTGTGAAATCGAAACTACTTTGTTTAGCCTTCCAAAAATGGACACAACTAGAGATCAGTGGTTAAGTTGTATTTACAACACTGTTCCAGAACACTTCAACCCAAATATTTAGATGTGTCACATTTTATGGAGGACTGTTTACTGATCCTGGTAGACTACAATGCCAGCTGTTCTGACTTACAGACTGTAAGTAAGTTTTTTATATTTAAAGAGTTTTTATATTTTATATATTTAAAGCAAGTTTTTTGGCCAGTGTAGAGTAGGGCTTGTTGTTTGTCATTTCTCCGATCACAAATGCAGACATGGTTTTATGTTTACGTGGCGCAATGCAATGCAACACGTAAAAAGACAGTACAAGTCATTATAATCCATAATTATGTCCACACTGGATGCAACGAATGCCTAGTTTATAATGGGTTTTCATGTTTTTTAATCATCGCTCCGGCCTGACAGGGCATCATCACAATATGGCAAGGGGCGTAACATTTCCGTCTCACGCTTGAGGTATTCAGCCAATCACAGCACACCTCGCTTTTTTAGAACGATGAGCTTTGTAAAAATCGACGCGTTTCAGAAAGGCGGGGCATAGAGGAGAAACAATAATGTACAGTATGTGGAAAATAATGTTTTTTAACCTTAAACCGCATAAACATTTAATTACACAAAATACACAAAATAATGTTCTTTTTAGCAGCATCATATGACCCCTTTAAGACTTCTCTCTATTCCTTAGTAAAAGTTTGTCTCAGCAGCTTTGTGAATGGGTTTTAAGAGAAAACTAAGCTAAAAACTTTTACTGCTTTTTAGGAGAACTCTTAGTGGTAAGATAAACTGTTTTGTGAATACGGGCCCAGATTCAGATAACCAGCTCTTTAGAAGAGAGCTACGTGCATGAACTGTGATCCGATCGATATGATCCCTACACAGTGTTCATTGCTCCCTACTCCCTGAGCAGGGGAAATCCATTGAAGTTTAGGCTACTTCACTTCAGAACATTCATTCACGGATTTGCGCTGCGCAGCGTCTTCACACAGACGAAACTTACTAGAGAAGTGTGACATAATATACCTCTGTAAATAAATACTATTTAAATGTATAGTATAAAAGAGGACTGGATCTGGGATCCACTTTATATAGCCTATTGTAGTAATGTTGTCTCTGGTATTCTGGTCTGTGAGCGTATATGCGTTCAGAAGACGTGGCTTTGGATGGCGATTGCAGGGAGGGCGGGGTGTTTCAGTGTTATCAGGCTAAAGTTAGAATTTTCCAAGATCTCCTACTGCACTTTTAAGGTGATGCCGCACCGTAATAGCGCAGAGTCATGGACCAGAAAGCATGGTGTAAAGGAAGCATTAGAGAGTCATGAAAATCCTCAAACTTCAGGAGAACACAGTAAACAACCCTGTGGCAAAGATAGCAGGTTTTGTAGTTCCTGTCACAAAATAGGCCATACAGAGGAAAAATCCTGGTCACTGGGAAGGGGTAGACCTCCACCTTATTTTCTGAAACATAGGACATCACTTTCTAAGGTCAAATATCAGTGCTCCACATGTAACAAGTCATCCTCAGGTAAAACTCTTCGAGTTAATTGCATTGTTCATGCAAGGCCTCCAGCTATTGACTTCACTTTGCTAGTGTGTTAGCAGCTTAATAGCAATGAGTTTAATATGTAAACATCCACATTTCAATGATCCTGTTTGTATTTTCACATTTGTAATTGTGCTAAACACATTGTGTGCATAGAGCACATTATAGTTGTTTGTGTAACTACATGTGCACAAAGACTAGTTGAATTTAATCTTTTAAAACACATGACTGCTTTACTCTAAGTGTGTGAAACACTTAGGTTTAAGGTTGTAGATGCTATGCATCTAGACCATGTGTCTTGTGTAAAATTGGAAAAACTGTAATACTGGAATTGTATAGCAATTTCAAGTTGCATGTGTGTCTATGTTGAATTTGTTTGTCTCCTGAGTGGTAAACTCTGCTATGTTCCATATTGCTGCAGTTAAGCAATGTACATGAGCATAGAATTGCCATGTGGCCACTGTGTGATTTCACAATTGTCTTAACAATGAAAATGCTTTCCTCACAGCTGGATTCAATACCTCTGAACTTTGCACTTTATCCATGCTCCTTAAAGGGGTCATAGGATGCCCATTTTCTACAAGTTGATATGATTCTTTAGGGTCTTAATGAAAAGTCTGTAACATAGTTTGGTTAAAATTTCTCAATGGTAGTGTAAAAAAACACCTTTTTTACCCTGTCAAAAACAGCTCTTTTCAGATCAAGCCGTTTTTGTAGCATTTTCCTTTAAATGTTAATGAGCCCCTCGAGCCTGAGAATGTGAGTATGAGATGTGAATCTGGCTCAAAATACTTCAACACCAGTGTTTTTTCTTAAAGGGGTCATAGGATGCTACATGCACATTTACAAGTTGTTTGAACTGAAATGTGTTTTGGCAGTGTGTGTACACAACCACCCTATAATGAAAAAAAATCTATTTTTTAAATCTGGTTAAATGTTTTCCCCATTCTCAAATCAAGCCGATCTCAGATGCCTGTCTGTGTGACGTCACACAGACAGGCATCTGAGATCGGCTTGATTTGAGAATGGGGAAAACATTTAACCAGATTTAAAAAATAGATTTTTTTTCATTATAGGGTGGTTGTGTACACACACTGCCAAAACACATTTCAGTTCAAACAACTTGTAAATGTGCATGTAGCATCCTATGACCCCTTTAAGAAAAAACACTGGTGTTGAAGTATTTTGAGCCAGATTCACATCTCATACTCACATTCTCAGGCTGGCTCCCTGTTACAACAGGACCACATTTGCATCACAATTGTAAAACTTCCTTGCCTTTGTTTGGAGCATGATAACACTAACACATAGCCACAGCTAAATACAGCCACATAGATAAAACCATTTGATCTTCACACACAGAGTCAAATCTACATTTGTCTGATACTGCCTCATATAATGTTATTTATGTTATATTGATTTCTGTTTCTTTGTATGCTGTCCATTTCAGTTGAAACAATGATTTGGTTACACTGAATATTTTGCTTATACTCTTATAGGGTATAAGCAAAGGGGGTGTTAAAATATAACCACCCAAAGACAAAATAACTGATAAAAATTAGCTGTTATAGGAGCAATAGCCATGTGGGCAGCGCTGTGTCATAAGCCATAGCTGTGCACAAGATGTTTGTCACAGCTCCAGACTTATTTGTTTATTAATGACGTCATCAGCGACTAGTCGATTTTGACTCGAATTTCATCACATAAAAGTCGACTTTAAAAAATTTAGAAGTGGTTCAACCCCTACTTTAGCCATTCAGCAATCCTACAGCCTGAACCACTGTAGGGAAACCACCCTTACAGGTAAATATGACATTTATTATAATGGGTTTATGTGAAGATTGTTTTAAGTTCACTTAAATTAGAAGTTATTTTAAGTAGTCTAATAAATGTTAAAATTGTTAGCTTTGTAATGTTGAATGGCTAATCAATGGTTAAATATTAGGGGGGGAAACTATTTCATAGGGACATCAGAGTGATACTGCCTCCACCTGCTGGCAGAGAATTAATGAGAATTTTCAATAAAACTGTAGTTTTGTTCAGAGTTCAGACCAATGCGAAAATCGACCCATGTTTTTACCATGCAAACTTGCAGAGCTTTAAATGTGAACTGGTGAATCGATAAGAAGACAGTGCATTATAAAATCTAAACATAGGGGTGTGCGATATATATGGTCTGCGATAATATTGTAATTATTGTTTTAACGATGTGCGATTTGATATTATGAGTATATCGTGACAAGCAAACACAAAACACACCTACAGAGTGCACTCATACATTAGGTGATGAAGTCTAGTAGGTTAGAGGCATGAAACCGATTGTCTAATGACTGTCAAACTAACTTTACCACCGTTGATTATGCTGTATGACTGCAATTTTTACTGGAAGTGCAGTTTAAAGGTTTAATTTAACATATGTTTAATTATATTTCGGCTAATTATTAGATTATAATTATAAATACTATAGTGTTTCGTTCAGGGATGAATCATTCATCATTTGTAAATGAAAACAAAACACGCTCATTTATCATCACACACGGGCGTAAATATTTGGTAACATATTTATACAGAACGTTAATTAGGTAAAGCGATATACGAATTGAAAGGGGAAATACAACATTAAATAAAAATAGCCCTAAACCAGTTAATAATATAATATTAATAATAAAATAATATTAATAATAATAATAATAAAATAATAATAATAATAATAAAATAATATGAATAATATGAATAATAATAATATGCAAATATTAAATAAAAAGACACAACCCGTTAACGAATTTACAAGACTGTGGGATGGATAAAATGTTTTATCCATCTCTGATAATCGCAGGTTCCTATGGTCACGCAGGTTTGTTTACGCATCGAACTTGTAGCCACGAGAAATGGATGTTGTTCCCTCAACATAGGATCTCGAGGCCATGACTCCACATCGCATATCATGTTCCCACGAGTTAATATGACGTTCCCACGAATTAATATCTCGTGGCCACAACATTTTATCATGTTCCCATGAGTTAATACTGTGTTGTGGCCTCAACACAACTAAGTGAACCGAACATGTCCCCTCCCGGTCACGTTAGTTTTGAACAAATAGTTTGACTAAATGATTCAGTGGCTCAATCATTAAGACTTGCTGCAGTTTTAGGAAAACCTGGTATGTTTTCATTTACATATGTATTTATTAAAAAATGTGTTCATTTTGTAGATTTGAATTATAAATTAACACAATACTGCATTGTATCGTGACACTACTTGGTATTGTAATATATATTTATGGTATCGTGACAACCCTACTGGTAATGATGTGTCTCAGGGAGGGTGGTGTCAGCTGCATTAGCAATTAATTTTGTGTGTTTCTAAATGGGCTTCAGATAATCATTATACCTGGATGGCAGCAAACATCCATTCACACTGGTGTTTTTCCCTCAACATTTAAACAGGCTCGTATAACCCCACTTCTTAAGAAAACCTGCACAATTGTTGGCTGACTAAATACTTTTTTTCCCCACTGTATATATATATATATATATATATATATATATATATATTGTGCACACAGGTGCATCTCAATAAATTATAATGTCGTGGAAAAGTTCATTTCAGTAATTCAACTCAAATTGTGAAACTCGTGTATTAAATAAATTCAATGCACACAGACTGAAGTATTTTAAGTCTTTGGTTCTTTTAATTGTGATGATTTTGAAATCCTTAAGGTTTCTTGGCTGTCGTTTGGCGACTCGAAGTTTCAGCTCCCTCCACAGATTTTCTATACGATTGAGGTCTGGAGACTGGCTAGGCCACTCCATGATCTTAATGTGCTTCTTCTTGAGCCACTCGTTTGTTGCCTTGGCAGTATGTTTCGGTTCATTGTCATGCTGGAAGACCCATCTTCAGTGTTCTGGCTGAGGGAAGGAGGTTCTCGTCCAAGATTTTACAGTACATGGCTTCATCCATTTGCCCCTCAATGCGGTGAAGTCATCCTGTACCCTTAGCAGAAAAACAGCCCCAAAACATAATATTTCCACCTCTGTGCTTGACTGTAGGGATGGTGTTCTTGGTGTCATAGTCAGGATTTCTCTCCCTCCAAACACGGCGAGTCGAGTTATTGCCAAAGAGTTCAATTTTGGTCTCATCTGACCACAGCACTTTCTCCCAAGCCTTTTCTGAATCATTTAGATGTTCTTTGGCAAACTTTAAATGGGCCTGTACATATGCCTTCTTGAGCAAGGGGACCTTGCGGGCACTGCAGGATTTCAGTCCATTGTGGAGTAGTATGTTACCAATGTTTTGCTTGGTGACTGTGGTCCCAACTGCCTTAAGATCATTAACAAGCTCCTCCCGTGTAGTTCGGGGCTGATCCCTCACCTTTCTCATGATCATCCTTACCTCAAGGCCGATTGATTGTTGTTTTGTATTTCTTCCATTTCCGAATAATCGCACCAACAGTTGTCTCCTTCTCACCAAGCTTCTTGCTGATGGTCTTGTAGCCCATTTAAGCCTTGTGCGGATCTACAATCTTGTCTCCGACATCCTTTGGTCTTGCCCATAGTGGTGGGAGAGGTTGGAATGGAAGATACAGATTGTGTGGACAGATGTCTTATACACCTAACGAGCTGACATCGGGAGTAACTTTTTAAAGTGGCAGGACTAATCTGTGTTCCACATAGGCACATAACCAATCTGTGGGAGCCAGAATTCTTGCTGGTTGGTAGGGGATCAAATACTTATTACACTCACTAAAATGCAAATCAATTTCAAACCCTTATATAAGGTTTTTTTTCTATAATGTTATATTCTGTCTCTATCTGTTAAAATAAACCTACCATAAAAATGACAGACCCTTCATTTCTTTGTAAGTGGGCAAACTTACAAAATCAGCAGGGGATCAAATAAATATTTTCCCCACTGTAAAACTGTCACAACATTTGAAGACAATGTAGATATACATACCTTTGACCAAATGATGCCTTGTGGTTTGGGGTGTGTGCATTCAGTTTTGATGATTCTTGTTGGAGTTAGAATAAAGTCAACTGTGAGGTCATGACTTTCAATGAGTTCCTCTGGAATGTCCACAACCTAAACACAGAAATCAGGTTGATGTGAAAAATGTGAGTGAAAAAAAATTCAGATTTGCATGTGAGCTTTAGCTTACAGACTGAAGACCAGACATTCTCGTTCAGAATTTTCTGGTAGAGAGCAGAATTCATGTTTCCCTCAGCTATTGCAAGCTACCCAGGCCCTTACTGAAAGGTGATTCAAAATTTCCAAAAGTTTGGTTGTTACTATCAATGTGGTTTGTGTAAAACATACTAGTGACGTGCTAAAATGTACTAGGAATAACATGCTAAAACATGCTGGTGACTTGCTAAGACATGCTGTAAACATGCTAAAACATGATAGCAACATGTTAAAACATGCTAGTGATGATAAAACATCCTGCCAACTTAAAACATGCTATAAACATATTAGTGACGTGCCAGCAATGTGCTAAAAACTTTTGTTATTATTATTGGAAACCAAGCTTATTATATATTGAGGGCCAAGCATATTGTACAAACAAATGTACATATACATGTGAGGGGTATATAGAAAGAAAAAGATTTTACAGAAATAAGTGCTGCTAATAGAGGAAACTATGAAAACAAGAGTTTGTGGCCAGGAATAGTGTTTCCTGACATTTTTATGTATTACATTTTAATGCTGGGGGAATACACAAAGCAAAGCATTACTGATTTACAAATATAGCTAGATCTAAATCCATAGGATCACATATCATTGTTATATATTGTCAACAGTGTAATTCACCCAGGTCCAGCCCTAAAACTTGTTAAACCATTAAGGCATTATAGTTTTTTTTTTTTTTTACCTTTATATAGCGCTATACAATAGATTGTGTCAAAACGGCTTTACAGTAAAAACGTGTGGTGATAATGCAAGAGGACAATAGTAATCAATCATTTTATAAGTCAGTTCATTATTGATTCAATGATGTCATAGTCCATCTAAGTTCAGTTCTCTTCCAATAGTGTCTGTGCAGTCAAGTCAAAAATGTTGCCAAAAATTGTGTCCCCAAATAAGCAAGCCAAAGCGACAGTGGCAAGGAACCAAAACTTCATCAGTGACCGAAATAAAACAAATGGCCAAGCAAGCGCAGACACTGACAAGATACGCGATACAGAACGAGACCAAACGCGATATCAGCAGGTCTCCACACAGTAAACAAAACAAGCGTTTCCTAGCAATGGCAACTGCACTAAACGGTAATGAAACAAGTAAATACACTTACGAGCTGCTTTTAACTTCCGCTGATAAAGACTGCTTCTCTCAAAGACTACACTGTTTTCTGCTGGCGCTTGAACACACTTTCCTTATTTTCTCCGCAACAAATGGCCAAGCAAGCGCAGACACTGACCAGATACGCGAAACAAATTTAATTAAACCAAATTTTGCTCACTCAGTGTATTTTTGATTTTACAGTTGGGTAATTTTGTTGCAGTATCACGAGATAGCTTGATATAAAACTTTGAATTGCATAAAAAATGACAAGGAGACTAAGCAGTTAATAATAAAATAAGAATAAATAAAGAAATTACTAATGATAGCACAAATAAAAAATAACGATAGGCCTACAAATTAAATAAATTGCTTTTTAGTTTTTCAGGTAGGGCTATTAAGAGATTTTTTTTTTTTTACCAATTATCCAAATAATGTTTAATCCTAGAAAGCTATTATTATCATCAGAGGACACGTGAGCATAACGGTTAGCAGATCAATGAATGAGAGGGCAGCATTACCAGAGTTGCCCATTTATCACACCTTGCTACAGCACAGTAGGGCTATTGCAAACAGAAACAATACTGTACTACATAGATGTTTCCCGTCAGCTTGATTTTTGAGTGGACTTTTCTGTTCCGATGAGCATGAATGGTATATGAGTGGAGCACTCACATGGGCCATGAGCGACTGAGCGGAGCGCACACGCATAGAGCAGGATAATACACAGTGCGTCACACCACGTGAAAGTGAATCCTGAGCAGTGAACTAATTTTCGGCAGGTGGAATTTCAGTGATAACGGTTAGCAGATCAATGAATGAGAGGGCAGCATTACCAGAGTTGCCCATTTATCACACCTTGCTACAGCACAGTAGGGCTATTGCAAACAGAAACAATACTGTACTACATAGATGTTTCCCGTCAGCTTGATTTTTGAGTGGACTTTTCTGTTCCGATGAGCATGAATGGTATATGAGTGGAGCACTCACATGGGCCATGAGCGACTGAGCGGAGCGCACACGCATAGAGCAGGATAATACACAGTGCGTCACACCACGTGAAAGTGAATCCTGAGCAGTGAACTAATTTTCGGCAGGGGGATTTTCGGTGCATCTCTAATTATTGGCGACATCAGAAATGCATATTATATAATAGCTGCTTTTATGAACATTTTAGCAAATATATAAATATAAATGGATTTTTTACACGGCACCCCTGTTCTCGTTAGACGGCACCCCGGTTGGGAAACACTGGTCTAGGTGACATGGTCTTCGCTGACATTCAGGGCTTAGAGGTCGTCTCTACCCAGCCAACATATATATGTGTGCCCCACATGGTTTATGCTGGGTCTACATGGGTAACAAGTGGGCATGGTCCCAAACTGGGCATCTTATCTGGGGCCCACTTGGGTCAGCTAAGTAGGTCCCACATGGGCAAAAACAGATGGGCTTCCTATGTGGGTCCTAGTTGGGTCACAAATGGGAAATGAGTGCATGAGCTCTATGGGCAACACAAATGGGTTAGACATGGGCAAATACAATCAATCCCATATAGGCTGCCTACACTGGCCCAAGGTAGTACCCACATAGGCAGCCTCTATATGGGTTCTGAATGGGGAAACACAAATGGGGCCCTCTTGGCCAAACCATATTGGCTCGACATGGGCAAACACAATCAGTCCCATATAGGCTGCCTACACTGGCCCAAGGTAGTACCCACAAAGGCAACCTCTATATAGGTTCTGAATGGGGAAATATGTATGCGGCCCACTTTGTCAAACCATATGGGTAAAACATGGGCAAACACAATCAGTCCCATATATGCTGCTTACATTGGCCCAAGGTAGTACCCACATAGGTAATACAGGTGCATCTCAATAAATTAGAATGTCGTGGAAAAGTTCATTTATTTCAGGAAATCAACTCAAATTGTGAAACTCGTGTATTAAATAAATACAATGCACACAGACTGAAGTAGTTTAAGTCGTTGTTTCTTTTAATTGTGATGATTTTGGCTCACATTTCACAAAAACCCACCAATTCACTATCTCAACAAATTAGAATACTTCATAAGACCAATAAAAAAAACATTTTTAGTGAATTGTTGGCCTTCTGGAAAGTATGTTCATTTACTGTACATGTACTCAATACTTGGTTGGGCCTCCTTTTGCATG
>NW_015506462.1:253585-264208 GCF_001515645.1 Sinocyclocheilus grahami | reverse complement strand
CCCAGTGGTCCAAAGTTCTCTTTTCAGATGAGAGCAAGTTTTGTATTTCATTTGGAAACCAAGGTCCTAGAGTCTAGAGGAAGGGTGGAGATGCTCATAGCCCAAGTTGCTTGAAGTCCAGAGTTGAGTTTCCACAGTCTGTGATGATTTGCAGTGCAATGTCGTCTGTTGGTGTTGGTCCATTGTGTTTTTTGAAACCCAACGTCACTGCACCCGTTTACCAAGAAATTTTAGAGCACTTCATGCTTCCTTCTGCTGACAAGCTTTATGGAGATGCTGATTTCATTTTCCAGCAGGACTTGGCACCTGCCCACACTGCCAAAAGCACCAAAAGCTGGTTCAATGACCATGGTGTTGGTGTACTTGATTGGCCAGCAAACTCGCCTGACCTGAACCCCATTGAGAATCTATGGGGTATTGTCAAGAGGAAGATGAGAGACACCAGACCCAACAATGCAGATGACCTGAAGGCCGCTATCAAAGCAACCTGGGCTTCCATTACACCTGAGCAGTGCCACAGGCTGATTGTCTCCATGCCACGCCGCACTGATGCAGTAATTCATGTAAAAGGAGGCCCAACCAAGTATTGAGTACATGTACAGTAAATTAACATACTTTCCAGAAGGCCAACAATTCACTAAAAAATTTTTTTATTGGTCTTATGAAGTATTCTAATTTGTTGAGATAGTGAATTGGTGGGTTTTTGTTAAATGTGAGCCAAAATCATCACAATTAAAAGAACCAA
Organism: Sinocyclocheilus grahami; assembly: GCF_001515645.1. NCBI lineage: Eukaryota > Metazoa > Chordata > Actinopteri > Cypriniformes > Cyprinidae > Sinocyclocheilus > Sinocyclocheilus grahami. Next base: position 263,463 of record NW_015506462.1, on the reverse strand, counting down.
AGACTTAAACTACTTCAGTCTGTGTGCATAAAATTGATTTAATACACGAGTTTCACAATTTGAGTTGAATTCCTGAAATAAATGAACTTTTCCACGACATTCTAATTTATTGAGATGCACCTGTATTTGTATGGGTTCTGAATAGAGAAAGACGTTTGGGGCCCTCTTGGACAAACTATTTGGGTCAGACATGGGCAAACACAATCATTCCCTTATAGGTTGGCAACATGGGCTCAAGGTAGTACCCACATGGGTAATCTCTGTATGGGTTGTGAATGGGGAAATACATATGGGGTAGTGATGGGTCATTCATGAATGATCTGTTCATTGCGTCTGTCACGTGACAAATAAATGAAAGACTCTGAAGGGAAAGTAATTATTTATGTTCCCTATTAATTATCATTGGCTGATTTCCTAATTTGGAATATGATTAAGATTGCGTAGGTGGATGTGTTCTGGAAAATTGGCTGGTAAAAGTATAATATTTGTGACCCTGGACAACAAAACTAGTCATAAGGGTCCATTTTTCGACATTTAGATTTATACATCTTCTGAAAGCTGAATAAATAAGCTTTCCATTGATGTATGGTTTATTAGGATCGGATACAACTATTTGAAAATCTGGAATCTGAGGGTGCAAAAAAAAATCTAAATACTGAGAAAATCGCCTTTAAAGTTGTCCAAATGAAGTTCTTAGCAATGCATATTACTCAGGGCTGTACGTTAACTTTTTTTCACATAGCACTGGTGCTACAGAGGTTAAAAGTTTTGTAGCACAGGCCAAAAATTTGTAGCACAAGTATCAAACATCTGTTATCATGTCTGAAAACAAACACAAGTAATGGAGTTCATCACTTAAACAAGCACTGATGTTCCACACAGAGCACAAAAAATACAAACCATCATAAAAATTGTTTTAGTCAAAGTCTTCTTAATTTGCTAAAAATGGAAGAGTGCAGAAACATAACACCTCTTACACCTTAACAAAATATAAAATAAAAAACAATGGCAGACATTTAGGCAAAGTGAGCACAGTGACTTCCATGGTATTTTTTTCCTACTGTAAAAGCCAGTGTGGACCAGCTACTGTTTGGTTACTCACATTCTTCAAAATATCTTCTTTTGTGTTCAAAACAAGAAAGAAATTAATACAGGTTTGGGACAAAATGTGAGTGAGTAAATAATGACAGAAATGTATATTTTGGGTGAACTATCCCTTTAATGACAGTCGGCAGCATGTTTACTGTCCCTTTACAAGCTTCACGCGTTTCTCTCTCAACTGTTTACTTTCATTTCAGACATAACCAACTGTGTTTATATGTAAACCTTGTGTGTTTTTGACAGTATTAGACGCTAAATCAATCAGACGCGAAAGACAACTTAGTCCAATAATCAGCCGCTTTTTGACAGGCTCTCAGTGTGAGCGCGCTTAATGAGTACACGCTCAGAAAAAGCATGCACAACAGCAAGTGAATTAAATGTTTAACTGGTATTGCTTTAAAGCTGATGGAAATAGTGTAGTTTTGTGATTGCGCATAAGTGCAGAGTCCCGTGAGAGTAACTCTACCGCTGAGCTAACACTGATGTGAATGCATGTGGCGTTGTACATTATATTGAGACGGAGGGAGGTGCCAGAACTGCAGCTGATAGAATGTGCACTGCAGCATGATACAACGATATTTCTTCAAAAGCAGATCGTGGAGACATTTTAATCGTCCACGATCAAAAATCGTCATATCGCACACCCCTAACTACCAAGTATAATCAACCTCACACACACAAACAAGCACAAGAAATCACTTCACACTATTAAGCGGCTGTGTAATGAACATGCAAAACTGTATCGCACGCGTGCTACAGTGCTAAATGTATTCATCGCACAGACCAGTTTTTTCGTAGTATGTGCGCAGCATATATGTCGCACTGTACAGCCCTGTTACTAATCAAAAATGAAGTTTTAATATATTTACAGTAGGAAATTTACAAAATATCTTCATGGAACATGATCTTTACTTAATATCCTAATGATTTTTGGCATAAAATAAAAATCAATAATTTTGACCCATACAATGTATTTTTGGCTATTGCTACAAATATACCCCAGCGACTTAAGACTGGTTTTGTGGTCCAGGGTCACATTTAATGCAACTTAAATTATTGAAATGACTTGAATAAAGATTTGTTCATTTTGATGAACGGGATCAAAGGAGAGAGTCAGTAAAATGATCCTAACTTCCCATCACTAATATGGGGCCCTCTTGGGTAAGACATGAGCAAACATAATCAGTCCTTATAGGCTGACTACATGGGCCCTTGGTAGTACACAAATAGGTACTAGGTACAGATTTGGCAGTGTGTTTGGGATCTATGTGATTACGGTATTGACTTTACTCTCCAGAGAAACAAGCTTGTCTTTGAACTTCCTGTTTGTGCGGTTTTGTCTTTGAACTTCCGTTTGTGCGGTAGCTCTGTATATTTCTATGGCATCACTGTCTAAGTAATTTAGCTGGTAAAGTGGTTTTATGTATTGTAGAGTTAACGAAAGTTATCGTGAACAATGTAATGTTTAAAACAAATGTCTTAACAAATGTCAGTAGACCAGAAAGATTTTAAAACAAGCGGTTCATTTATAAATCTGTCAGATCACAGAAGACAGCAAACGCAGCACTAAAAAAGGGTGGGCTACATAAGGTGAATAGGCCACTGGTTCTCAACTCCAGTCCTAGAGGACCAGTGTATAGCAGACTTTAATTTCATTATCATTCACAGATAATGAAATAGCCCAAGTGAAGAAAGATAGAATGGAAATTCATGTTTCTGATGGAAAAATCCAATGTACATCCAGAAATCGTATTTGCAGCATATGATACAGGAGTTCAAAATAAAGTGCCGTTTCATTCATATTGTGTTCAGTTTTCTTTTTGGACCAACAGTACAGACGTTTCTTTTCAGTCTAGTCGGCACATGACCGACCTTCAAAGTTGAAATAATGTCAGTTGCGGTTTTAAGTTGACACAATGTTGATATAAAGTTTAATACTAAATCATTGAAAAATGTTTTTAACAAAAACAAATCATTAAAAAAAGGACAATTAAAATATATGTTGAATCAATGTCATGTCATTAACAAGAAATATCTGCCTTTTGATGTATAATTAATATTTTATTTATTAGCATTTTATGATATTTTGATCAAAACACCTCTTCAAAAATCCAAATGTACCTGTACAAATATAATTATTATCATTAGTAATAATAATTATAATGGATGCAGTTTTAATCTCAAAAGTGAGATTTTGTGTGGATTTACAATTTTGTGTGTGCCTACAGTTCACCTTGAATTATTACATTTTTGTTCATATACTGAACTAATCAAATAATACAGCCTAAAAAATAAAACAATATACACGTTTCTTTAAAAAAAAAAACTCTTTACTTTCGCTACCACTCTGAAACAATTGCAATTGGTTGTTTCACCTGGTTGCTTTCATCGTGATTGGTTAATCTGACGGTCATCCACGAAACTGGCCAATGACAAAAGTGCGCGCCTTTTTACTAGTCAAGTTTGAAAATACGTCAATTTGGTGATGTGTTTGCTACTGATCCGTGAGATTACTCGGTCAGTTCCTGATTGATTATGTGCCTGTTAAATTATTATTTTAAACTAATTTGAATTGTGACATGTCAATGGAGAACAGCTGGAATGTGAACACAGAGGAAGGGGCAGACATTATTTTGTGTCCATAATTTATGTGAGTGAGAGGAAATCAAAGTGAGAGGCTAATCAGGATTAGCGTATTAGCACGCTGGCTAGTAAGTTATGTATTTCAATGCAACGCTGTGTGTTTGTATTAATGTCAGCTAGTTTAAAACTCAAACTCGTGAGAAGTAAAGGAGCATCGGAATAAGTTAAGTGAATGAGAAAACTGCAATTTACACTCGGAAACACTGGAATCTATAGGATAGTTGAGAAATGTTATATTTGTTATGTTTGTGTAGATGACTGTTTCGGAGTATTTTTTTATTTTTATTATTTCACCTCTTCAAATACTGATAACTGCTAATGATAAGATTGGTTTACATTTTTAGATCAAGCACACATTTTTCAGGGAAAACAGGCACCCAACACAGACTACACGGTAAGATGTTATTCAGTTGTAACCATTTCTAGACCTCACATTGGGATTAATAGCTGTAGTATTAAGTACAATTCTAATCATAAGTACATTTGTAAGATATTTCCTCCACTGGTGATAGAAAATGTGAGTAACTTTTTTTTTTCCTGTTGTTGTTTTTTGCCTGTTGTCTTTTTTGGGGATTCACATTTTTCTGATGGGATTGTCATGCATTAGGTTTGTTTAAATTTTAAATCATTACTTACAGTTTTAAAGCTGACAATTTGTTTATGTTGTCTAAATGGCTTATAATGGCGGTACAATTTTAATACATTTAGTTTAAGATTGTTTAAAAAAAATGGTAAAAAAAAAAAAATTCTTTTTAAGGACTCGTCAGCCCCACCCCACTCCAGATTCACCAAGGATCCAGCTGAAGCCCCGTTCACACTACAAGTGACACGCAACATCAAAGCAACACAATCCCATTCATTTAAATGGAGAGCTGGCGATTTCCGGCGACAAGAGCGACAGAGCGACCGGATGGGGCTTGTCCAGCGACACGACAAAGTTCAGAATCCTTCAACTTTATGCAAAAGAAGAGTGACTTTCGGGAGCGACAGCTGATAGGAAAGAAGACGGTAGAGCTCATGTGAGTGTTCTCCTCTCAGCCGTAGATAAACATACGCAATGGAAAAAAGTAGGCTCTGCTTCTCATTCATTTTGTTTGTATGTACGGATTTAACGGAAACCTGATTCGCTGTGAAGGCAACCAGTACTGAGAACACCCGCTAGCAACCTTATCACCAGCCCCTGTGACCGCAGCTTCATTACGGGCCATTTGCAGGAGGATTGTCCTTTATCTGCTACACTGCACTATAACTTCTGGTATGGATTCACTGACCTTTTGTGATATGTGAGATGTTTTGATTTTACTAAATGTAATAATTTTACTTAATTTGATTTTACATAATTTACTTAAAGGGACAGTTCACCCCAAAATGAAAGTTCTACCATCATTTACCCTTCATCACCCTTATGTTTTTCCAAACCTGTTTGAATTTATTTCTTCTGTTGAAGACAAAAAGATATTTTGAAGAATATTGATAACCAAACAGTTCATAGTAGCCATTGACTTCCATACAGTAGTAGGGAAAAAAATTACTGTGGAAATCAATGGGGCCCGTCAACTGTCTAGTTACCAACGTCTGGAACAACATAAGGGTGAGTAAATGATGACAGAATTTAAATTTTTGAGTATAATTATGATTCTGAATTAAAAGTGTAATGTTTCTCTACAAATATTATCAGAAATATATGGAGACACATTATCAGAAATTAGAGCTGCACGATTAATCGTTAAATGATCGTAATTTCGATCCAAACCCCACGTACTCTTATTCCTAAATGACAACGATTGTTGTTGTCGCATACTAACACCTTGTCTACACCAGACGCAACATGCAGCACAACAGCTAAAGTCTGTCTACATTAGATGCAACTGTTGAAAATCATTTAAACTTTGTGTCAGTACGTCATAAATATAACAAAGCATCAATTTGCTGTTGGGGATTTATCATGACGCGCCGCATCCAGTGTAGATAGAGTCACTGATTATAATGGGTTCTATTCTATTTAGTCGTGCCGTGTGGCGCCACACCACGCTGCTTGCGTCTGGTGTCAACATGGTGTAAACATCCATTTGTTTTAAAAAGCAAACTTAAAAGCTATCTTTTTCGAATCCTAATTAGGAGACGACGAGCACACAAAGCTTTGTGCTGTGCTGCTCATACTAACCAAGCAATAAAAACACCCCTTCCCATGCTTTAAACAAGGTGTCTGCAGATCAGAGTCCGAAACGGTCACTTGTGGGACAACGTTGTCCTGCACCACTTCACAGTCAATAAGTAGAAAGAGAATTTTAGATTGACACAGCAGTCATTTATTATATTCTTTAATATAATATTAAAACAACATCAGCTCATTTTGTGCATCATACGTCATTTCTATTTCATTACACTTTTTCAAAACTTTTCTAGTTCAGTTTTATCAAGTGTTTACATGTTCTATTTAATGGATTAGAAAAGGTTTATCCCACCTTTCTAAAGCAATTGAAATTCTAATCGGTTTGAGCATTTTTATTTCGATTGATTTGTTTACATGGATCTTTTTCAGAACACAATGCTTCATGTCAATGCACCTACTGATCCAGACAGAGAAGGCAGTTGTCATGTGTAGGTATGAAACAGTGTCACAAAGTTTTTTAACAACACTTATCCTTTTTTTCTGTGTTAGAATTATTCAAATTATCACAGAAGTAATGGGATAAAATTTTATTTTGGATATACAGTAGCGATCAAAATAGAGCAAATAATCTGAAACAAAGTTGACACTTCAGATAAAGATTATATCAGTGACGTTACGCCAGTAGTTGCCGACAAGTGTCTGCTAAACAAATGTATTTGTCATTGAATCATTCATTTAAGAGATTCATTAAAAACCCAGATTCATCCAGTAATGAAACAAGTTAAGCATTTATTAATGAGTAATTTAATCATTCATTCAGACCATTTTTTTAAATAATTAATTCAAGATTAAACATTTTAAATATACTGCAGCCATTAACATTTTGTCAGAACTTCTAGTAAATTACATTTTATTTTTAGTTGTCTGTTCAGAATCGTGATGTCTGTTTGAAACTAAAAAAAACGGATTCTCTATGTATCCAGAATCATACAGCTCTAACTTAAAGGTCCCATATTTTACACCTTTCTGGAGTTTCATGTTAGGTTTTGATGTCCTTAAGAATATATATTTGTGGTATAAGTACCAAAAACCATCTCAATATATTTTTACAGCTCCTTTCTCAGGATCTCTGCTGAGAACAGGTCGATTTTGGCCTGTCTAATTAATATTCATGAGCCTCTCTTCTGATTGGCCTGTTGTTTTCTGAGTGACGCATGGCCAGGCCAACCACAGGTAACTAGGGTCAGCGACGTCACAGCGCAAGCTGGAGGCAGCAAAACAAAGGGGAAACTGGAGGTGGCCCATTCAAACCAGCGCAGGTTCGGCTACACAAGGAGCTTAACATATCATCTTGTTGTGATGTTGGGTGCCAGAATCAACGTAATATAGCCGTAAATTAGAAATTTGATCGCATATCTGCTGCCACTGCCAGACAAAAAACCGACGACAGCTGTGGTTAAACACGATAAAACTAGCAGACTGGACAGAAACGATCGTCAAAAATGCTCGCGTTTGCAGCGCACACTTCTTATCAGAAAAGGTTAAATAAAGTATAGTCTTTTGTTGTTATGGGCGCGTCTACAGATTTCTTGCCATATGTCTATGTTTCTTACATCTCACGATTATGTCGTGTATGAAATAATGTCTGTGTGCATGTGTATAAAACAACAAACAGACAATTTATATATAATCATTTGTAATTGTATATACATTGTTGTGATTAATTGTGGCTGGAACAATAATGTAGCTGTAAAAATAGTTGCCTGCTGAAATTGAAATACATCTTCATCATGACTAGATAGACACGGTGAGGTTTGTCTTTACTATATACGTTAGATGTGATCCACCTCATAGTAAAAATCCTGTCAGATCGTCCATCCTTTGAGTGAGAGTGTAACGTTACAGGTCGGCTGATCTGGTTTCGTGGTTAAAGTTAACCTTTTCGACATGTTTCCCTGTTGTTTTTGCTCAGCAATAACATGGACGCAATGTTGTCTGGGGGTTTGGCAAAAGGAGAGTGGGACGGTAGGCGGTGCTCGGGGTGGTGACTGAAGGCGGTGACTGTGTAGTTCTGACGTCAACTTTTTACGGAAGTCACAACGGTTCGTGAAAAATCACAGCTACTTTAAGCAGGCTGTGTGAATTTTACTGTGGACTGACTGTTTTGAAACTTATATGGTAGTTACATAGCACCTAGACCTCAGTTATCATGAAAAAATCTGATCTGTCTGTCTGATCAATCTCACTGTGTGCGCTAATGGTTTACATTTTACATTTACATACTCGATTGGAATGAAAACTTACAGTCGTACTGGACACCTGAAATTGAAAAAAAAAAAAATTTCAGATGGGCTTTAAGCATATTGTCTTGTTAGTAGGCATGCTCCGATCCCCCTTTTTCGCCTCCGATACCGATACCTAGGGTTCGGTATTGGCCGATACCGATCCGATACCAGTGAAGTTTTTTTCACTCATTTAAATAAATGTAGAATTTATATATCTCTGTGTGTGGAACTGATAATCATTATTTCACAATCTACTAGATACAGAATACTTCATTATAAGGAAAAATAAAATAAACAAATATGAAAAATTTAGGCCTATGTATATTTCTTTTCTTTTATTATATTGTCTTTCAGATGAGATGTTAAACAGAGGTCCTGACTCTCTGTGGTCATTAAAAAAAATCCCATGGCACTTCTCGTAAAGAGTAGGGGTGTAACCCCGTATTATACGAATTCTACTAATAAGAACAATATAAAAACGCACTAAGGATTAATGAGCTACTGGATTCATGAATATTAATCAGGTTGTGTGCGTTTGCTCGAACTGATTCGCTGAAATCAAAACAGGGACGATAATAGGTGAGGACCAGCCAATGAGATTGTCTTTTGCGCATTAGTTCCGCCTACTACAGGAAAACCCGGCAGTTCTTAAAAGCTGAAGAATTCCAAAGGAATTTTTACAGGAAAATACAACAAAGTATATCGTTTACATGTAGCGAATCAATTTTGCATGTTATGTAAGACTGTTGCTCGCTCTCGCTCTTTGCGTGAGAGAAAGCGACGCTTCCCACTAAGTTTATGTTATGTCAAATACACAAACACAGGTGCGCTGCACACAGTCCATTCAAATGAACTGAAAAATATCAGATCGCTTGACGGAGAGTGAAACTCTGAAGCGCTCAGTCGGAGTGTTCTGTGAAAATATATCTGTACTAATCATATACTCAGCATCCAACTCACACACTGGCGAGTAAAATCTGAGAATTTATTAGCCATTGGCTAATATTAGACATAATTTAGTCGCGCAGTGAAGATTTTAGTCGCATATGTGAGTGATTTACTCGCAATGTAGAGGGTTGCCGTTGCCAGTCTATGAGCACGAAGCGCTTACAATGCTTCATGTTAAAAACTGTGTAGGATCTCTGTCTTACAACGGACCCACTTACACTATTGAGTCACACATGAAACAATCACATTCCACTGAGGCAAACTGAGGAGCCCTATGCAGCCAGCTGCGGTCGTAAAACTCATGCAGGGTCAGTGAAGTGTTGAAGCAGTTCCTGTACTATCTAGCGTATCGTCTCAAGAGACTCGAATAAATAAAAAGTGCTTAAACCCTAACTCAAACTAGGATACAAAACTATCTTTGTTTTACGGGCTTTCAAGGACCAGATGCGTGATACCCCTGACCATTTAACACATAAATTGCTAAATCCGATCAACAAAAGAGACAATTTTAGAGCTCCCTGTCCAGCAGAAGGATGGCAGATCCACACTCGCTTGACATGGGCATGACCTCAGGACACCTCCCCTTTCCCCCCTGCATTCCAAAAAAAGGGACACGAACTTACACAGACAATTCATAAGACAATAATTTGAAAGTATCGGAGCAATAGATTCACAAATAATATGTTTTATGTCTTATATATATACAGTGGGTACGGAAAGTATTCAAACCCACTTAAATTTTTCACTCTTTGTTATATTGCAGCCATTTGCTAAAATCATTTAAGTTA
>NW_015506462.1:243229-248782 GCF_001515645.1 Sinocyclocheilus grahami | reverse complement strand
GATAATAGGTGAGGACCAGCCAATGAGATTGTCTTTTGCGCATTAGTTCCGCCTACTACAGGAAAACCCGGCAGTTCTTAAAAGCTGAAGAATTCCAAAGGAATTTTTACAGGAAAATACAACAAAGTATATCGTTTACATGTAGCGAATCAATTTTGCATGTTATGTAAGACTGTTGCTCGCTCTCGCTCTTTGCGTGAGAGAAAGCGACGCTTCCCACTAAGTTTATGTTATGTCAAATACACAAACACAGGTGCGCTGCACACAGTCCATTCAAATGAACTGAAAAATATCAGATCGCTTGACGGAGAGTGAAACTCTCAGTCGGACAGTCGGAGTGTTCTGTGAAAATATATCTGTACTAATCATATACTCAGCATCCAACTCACACACTGGCGATGAGAATTTAAGAATTTATTAGCCATTGGCTAATATTAGACATAATTTAGTCGCGCAGTGAAGATTTTAGTCGCATATGTGAGTGATTTACTCGCAATGTAGAGGGTTGCCGTTGCCAGTCTATGAGCACGAAGCGCTTACAATGCTTCATGTTAAAAACTATGTAGGATCTCTGTCTTACAACGGACCCACTTACACTATTGAGTCACACATGAAACAATCACATTCCACTGAGGCAAACTGAGGAGCCCTATGCAGCCAGCTGCGGTCGTAAAACTCATGCAGGGTCAGTGAAGTGTTGAAGCAGTTCCTGTACTATCTAGCGTATCGTCTCAAGAGACTCGAATAAATAAAAAGTGCTTAAACCCTAACTCAAACTAGGATACAAAACTATCTTTGTTTTACGGGCTTTCAAGGACCAGATGCGTGATACCCCTGACCATTTAACACATAAATTGCTAAATCCGATCAACAAAAGAGACAATTTTAGAGCTCCCTGTCCAGCAGAAGGATGGCAGATCCACACTCGCTTGACATGGGCATGACCTCAGGACACCTCCCCTTTCCCCCCTGCATTCCAAAAAAAGGGACACGAACTTACACAGACAATTCATAAGACAATAATTTGAAAGTATCGGAGCAATAGATTCACAAATAATATGTTTTATGTCTTATATATATACAGTGGGTACGGAAAGTATTCAAACCCACTTAAATTTTTCACTCTTTGTTATATTGCAGCCATTTGCTAAAATCATTCCTCAGGCACCCCTAAAACAAAGTGAATTTCTGTAACCCTGCCTGCCAGCAGTCACTAATGGCATATGCAGAGCGAGAGTCATTAATATGTGTGGATGAACATGCAGAACAGACCGATGATAGGGCACAAATTTGCGGGAAGGGAAGTGGTAATGCTTGGCATAATGTTTGAGTTTAGGATAGAAATGTGGATTGTTGGTAAACCGCTGATAATTTCAAATGCAAACCCAGCCGACACTGAATAACAATTCCATATAATCCCTCCCTCAGGCCTCATTCAGATTCAGACAAAACAACTGTTAACACTGGCTACCCTGAGACTCTGTCCTGTTCTCCAGATTTCACTCTTACTGGCTCTCTGAAATGGATCTATTCAACACAATTCAAACACAATTGTTAGCAGGTTATGAATTTTTATGCCTTTTATGACTCTGTTTAATTCATAGATGTATGAATCTATGTTAAAAAACCCTCAAATTCTCAGATTAATGCTTCACTTTGGGGTTTGTGTGACTTTTTACTAGTCGGTGGGTCATTGTTTACCTTGTGTAAATGACTCAACATACTGTGCAACATACATTGCTGTTTATACAAGCTGTACATTGACAGAGAATGTGTGAGTGGAAAGTGTCCGCACAACTGAGATGACGTGGGTGAGAAACAAGTGTGGATATTGCCACATTTGTTGCTTGCGTTGTCATTGAAAATACAAAAACAGCCATGACACACTCACTTATAGTTTCTATATGCTTCTTCATTAGTTTCAGGGTGGTTGGCACGAATTGAAGCTTGTATGTGAAGACTCTAAATGACCTCAGACCATCTCAGATACCCACAGTTTGTTTGTGGTTTGTGAATGCAGTGCCCTCTGGGATCACTTTATTTTCACTTTTATGTAATTCCAAAAATAAATTTGGCCATTACAGATTACTATACAAAATGAATGCAAGTTTAGTGAAGTTTAGTATTGAACGTAAACTTGTGATAATTGGAAAATATTGAAATAAGTGAAAAGCTGTTATTTCGAACAGTATGTGTTGTACGACACTATATAGAAGTTATTAACAAAACCTGCAAATCTTCATTTCCCCACATGATAAATTGAAGCATTATGGTAATGTAGGCACGCTCCGCCTTGCAACAAGTCGATTGGAAGGTCGTGTCGTGGGACGGACTTATGCAGCGGATCAAAAACCCAATGCAGAACAGATTTGCTTCCCTCAGCAGCCATCCAGGAAGCCGTCGTCAGTAACGGGACAACTCAGCTTTTCAGCTGTCAACCCAGCAGAACGCAAGTAAACGAACAAAATCTTATCTCTGCTGAACTGGTGAACAAGCTAATTTAAGCAGTAAACTTAAGCTAAAATTCTCTGCTTGGTGAATTCTCTCAGGTGAATTTAAATCACTCGTGAAAATGAGTTAGAACTTTGAAACTTCATGCAACTCTGTCAACTCTCATTCTAAAGAAACTGTATGTTTGTGTGTATGTGTGTTTTAGCTTAGTTTTGATGTAATCTAGAATAGCCAATAAAATTCAGGTTTCATTTATAAAGAATCATTGTTTGGTGTCATATAATTTTAAGGTTAAAACTTTTGCCAAAGATCCCTTGCTACCTAGCTCGTAGCTTACTTATAATAATCACTATAATAGCTTACTTATAATAATTGTATGGACCGTGGCCAGGGAAATACAAAGATTCAAGTTGTTAAAATATACTAAGAATCACTGGCTCGCTGGACGACCTTTGATTTAAAGTGTAAACTATCAGATTTGAATTCAGTTTTAATCAGGTTGACTCAGAATTTTCAGATTCGAGTCCTTTCAAAACCTGAGCTAGAAATAAAATTAATGATTAATTCCCTTATAAAATTAACGACTTACAAATGAGCTAATTTCATTACAACTGCAAAGCACAAAGGGAAGAGAAATTGATCCGTAGTGTATTATACCTGTGCAACAGTTATTGAGCCTTTCTTTTAGCAGTTTTAAATTTCAGTTACTGTGCACGTTAAAAACAATTTATAGTCTTTTCTACGCCCGTGTTTTGTTCTCACAGAACACAGGTAGCAAGTAACAAAACAACATTAAACTCCGGCAAGAAGATAAAGTCCTTTTTGCAAATCAAGTATAATGGGAACACAGAATGATCTCGGAGAGAGCTTTACCGAACTGACTGTTGTAACCAAACGCGACCAGGGTTTAGGCTGAACAAATGATTGACAGCCACAGTGGAGAAAAGAGTTTGTGTGAACTTTAATGTAAGGACTTAAATATTCATATGTAGCTCACATTAAGCTATCATATGGCTTCAGAAGTAACACAGAATAATTCACACAATCGGGGGAAAAAAAACAACAACTCGGATTTGGATCGGCTCTCTCTGACCGATACCCAATTCGAGAAAAATGGCACTATCGGAGCCGATACCCGATATGAATATCGGATCAGCGCATCCCTACTTGTTAGGCCCACCCTAACACCCAGATAGGTTTTGCATATGATCCCTAGTTGGGCCCCACCTAAAACCCAGTGAAATCCTGCATAAAACCCACATGGGTAAGTTGCATGGGGCCAACATGGAACCCGTGGACAAACCAAACTTACAAACCATATTTAGATGGAACCCAGATGGCTTTTGCATATCATCCCTAGTTGGGCGCCACCTAAAGCCCAGGGAAATCCTGCATAAAACCCACATGGGTAAGTTGCATGGGGCCAACATGGAACCCGTGGACAAACCCATTTACAACCCATATTTCAGCCCATGTAGTAACCTTGTAGTACCCACATAAAAAATAAAGCTGGCCCATGGGTCTTGCGCATGTGTAAAAACAGAAAAAGGCAAGGAACAACCACTTCTTTCTCTCCATGCCCATCGCACCACCCAGACGTAGAAAGACAAAATATTACATAGGGCCCTGGCATCCAAAAGAAAAAACTGACCTAGGTATAATAACAAAGTCCAGGTCAGCGACGGAAAAATCCAGTACGGGTTATCCATTTCGCAGCGGCGTCTGATGATGTTGCGTTTCGTCACTCGTAAACAGGAAGCCCAGCGAGTGAGGCAATGCTGCGGGCAAGAAAGTCAAAATCGAGGCCAGCCGCCTCTAAAACATCAGGCTATATCTCAAAAGCCAGCAGCAAGAACAAGAAAAGAAGGACCAGACCCATCAAACTCAGCAACACGTCCGCACCCGAGATCTAACAGGCAAGCATGCCCCAGGCACCGACCAGTCAGCTCGAGCCAGATCCCCCAGAAACGGCGAAAAAGCAGACTACAGCTCCAGGTAAATTTCAGTACCAGCTTGATGGTGAAATCAAAAATAGAAGCGTCTCTGGTTCCTTTTGAGGTTCAGAGAGAAGATAACCAAAGTGGAACAAAAGGGGGCATAACATCTAAATGGATTTAAAATTAGCTGACTGCTATTATGGGTAGTCAATCTGGTATTAGGAACAATCAGTAGCACTAGTGATTAACTGTAAGATTTGTGTTGGCCACCACACCATGGTTGGTCACAGCTGCTGCATGTTCAGCTCCCATGCCTAGACCATGCCATGTGTGTGCCCTGCCCTTTGTAGCGTGTTATTCACTGTGCTATTAAAAACCCCCAATAACTTAATAATTCTTCTCTAGATAAACAGTTAAAATGTAATTAAATTTAGATTTAATTAACTAGTATCTGAGCAATAGCATTCAGGAAGGATACATCTAAGTTTGTTACATTAGCTGAGAAGAATTGAAGATGGGGAAACAGAGAATAGAGAAAGTAAAAAAATCAGAAACCAGGGATTAGGTTAAATTCAAATTACTTCACACTGCATACACACATGCTGTATTTAAAAGCTTCAAGTAAAGGGTGCTAACCCCTAATTGTTAAAGCTATTTGGTAACTTAGCCCAAGATTAAACTATGCTAAGTCGTATTAGCTTAGCCACTTAAGGTGGTTTGTTTACAACATGGCATCACCAGGTGACGCGTGCGCTATGTGGAGTTAGCACTTCCTGTGACAAGTCATTGTCATGGTAACCAATGCATGCCAGTGCAATTCAAGCAGTTTAGTGTCTGCCTATTTCAAAGAAGTTGCCCACAATCAAAACGTGGTGCTTTCAGTCCTTCAAGACTTGTTGTATTAAATAAGCATTTCTGTGAGTGCTTCTCTAATTTAACAATAAACTGCTTGCACTTGTTTAAAGAATAACAAAACAGGTTTACTGTAAGTTAAAACCGGCTTAAACATACAGGTGCATCTCAATAAATTAGAATGTCGTGGAAAAGTTCATTTATTTCAGTAATTCAACTCAAATTGTGAAACTTGTGTATTAAATAAATTCAATGCACACAGTCTGAAGTAGTTCAAGTCTTTGGTTCTTTTAATTGTGATGATTTTGGCTCA
>NW_015506462.1:241394-243185 GCF_001515645.1 Sinocyclocheilus grahami | reverse complement strand
GTTTTTCTATTTTCTCATATTTTGAGTGTTGAATGTTTAATATTTATGTTTAATAACGTTTTTAATTGAAAATCCAATTTAATTGAAAAATAACACAGAATTCTTCTAGAATTCACACTTTGCATTCAGATAACAGATCCATACGAATCATGCATGAAATAAAAGTTTATAAAGTCAAACGTTAGCTTTGTGTGCTTTACAGATGAACTTGAAGTTCATTCATTCGAAATATTCAAGAATAGATCACCTTTGGTGCGTTAATGCGAGTTCATGATCCGATTCTCGTTAGCGAACTGTGGTTGTTAAATTACATTGAACTATAACGACATTACTTGCGACCGTAGTTGCTTTGGGAAACGAGCCCTGTCAATTTTGACTCAGCGATTCTTTTGTGCCGATCGCTTCTCCATAGAGAGGATTATCAGTGAAGTAATCACTTAAAGATTGGTCCATTCATTAAACAAATCTATTGTATAACTTGGAGAACTGTGCCAGTTGTTTTGGCTACTTTTATGATATGCTTGGTGTGTTTGGATTCGTTTTGAAGCTTGGAATGCAGCATGAAACAGCACGGAATCCCATTCATTGTATTCAAATTTAATTTGTATTGATTGATAGATTTAAATGAAATTTTGTGTTCATAGAAATGCTGTGAAAAACTGATGTTGTTAAAAAAATAAAATGCAAAGAAAACAAATCTTATGACTGGTAGATGTCACTTTTATTTAGAGTTGGAAAACATAAAAACAAGACATCAAGTAAATATGTTCCTTTGTGTTACATAGCTTAAGTATTTCAAATTATTCTAAAGTATTTAAATTAAGTTACTAAACCTGAGAAATCTAACTAAATACATTACTGGTTACTTTTTAAAGCATGTATCTTGTAATCTGTAGTGAAATACATTTTAAAAGTAACCTTCCCAGCCCTGTAAATATGGCATGTAGTTTGGAGTAGGGCTGTCGCTATCGATTATTTTAGTAATCAAGTATTCTACCGATTATTCCATCGATTAATCGGATAAGAAGTAACTTTTCTTTATTAAAGACCAATACTAGATATACAAGAGAAAATAAGATAGGTCTCTTAAAATAAACAACTAATTTGTTTCCTTTTTAGAAAAATAAATATTTTACTACTGAAATTGCATACATTAATTACCATTAAAACTATACCGATTTAATGCATTTAATTGCCAAATTACATTCAAAATACAAATATATCAATACAAAATAAATAAAATATAAATATAAATAAAAAATACAATAAATAAAAATACAAAAATCAATTTCACATTACTTTAAAAAAGGTAAAAAGGTACAAACTAAAACTAAGGCATAAAATCAAAATAATAATACAAATAATAATACCTAAACATTGCATTTATGTCATGCAACTTAACTTTAAAGTTTCAGCCTAACTAAAGTTCAAGCATGACATGGTGTGTTCTTGGAAGGCTTTGTGGCTTTTGTAAGAGGCAAAAATCAGTGGACAGGAAGGTAACAAGAGTCCATACACAATTTCTAAACACATTGTTCTGCAACATGAAATTAGTGTTATTTGGAGAATAAACCCTATTAAATGTCTCTCTACGTACTGGTGTGTGTGTGTGTGTTTGTAAAACTTGTTTTTGATATCCTTCATATTCTGTGCACTGGTCAGTTCACAGCAGTGATAGAAATTAATCTGTTCCAAGAAGTTTACATTGATTTTACATTTTATGGGCATTTTTACCTTTATAAAGCCTTATATATATATATATATATATATATATATATATATATATATATA
>NW_015506462.1:235278-241266 GCF_001515645.1 Sinocyclocheilus grahami | reverse complement strand
TGTGTAAAACTTGTTTTTGATATCCTTCATATTCTGTGTACTGGTCAGTTCACAGCAGTGATAGAAATTAATCTGTTCCAAGAAGTTTACATTGATTTTACATTTTATGGGCATTTTTACCTTTATAAAGCCTTATATATATATATATATATATATATATACGATTAAGCTATTTAGTTGATAAAACTGCAGGGCAGCGCTAAAAAATTGTTCCTGAATGTCTGAGTTCGGCCACAACGTGTGTGACTGAACTTAACATCAAACTGCTTCTGTTTCACACGAATGTTGGCGCAGACGTGCATGTTCGGCTAGAGTCGCTTTGAACTCGTGCATCTTCGGAAGCGGAGCTGAGCGGAAAGTTACAAAGAAATGTCGTGCACACTGCCACGCGAAACGACGTCGCGCGCACTCAAAGCGAACTTGCGGACGCTCGAGTATAAATCAGCCTTGAGCGTGTGTGCGTTAGATACAGTGAAGACAGCGCGTTAGTTTAGAACTCTTCTAATTTTTCTTTTTTTAATTGTAGAGAGTGTGTTAATTTGTGCAATGATAACCTACCAGCAATGTAAATGATTTTTTAAATATATTAGAATGAGTACATTACAATATAAACTTATTAGAACAAGTACATTATTATTTATGGGCTCAAAAACAAGATGCAAACAATCAAAATATTGTACCTGGTGGGGAGTGCAATGTAAACATGAAACATATCCTATATTGTACTATGGTACAGTTATGGAGCCCCTTCATAATGCAGAGGTCAGCTGCCTGCTCTGCCAATAGTTAGAAATGGCACTATAGTAAGCAGTGTTTAATAAACAGCTGTTTTTGTAAATTCTGCTGAGGTGAAATTCAGTGCAGTCATGTATCGTGATACGTATCGTATCGTGGCCTCTGTATCGTGATACGTATCGTATCATGACTTTGCTGGTGATACACAGCCCTAATGGGGAGTGTGTCTGTGTGTCACAGAGAGAGAATAAGACAATCAACATGAATGGCGCGTAGTCTTTCACAAAACATAGCTAACTTAGGAACATCATAACTAGCCACCATATTAATTTACGGTCCTAAATATCCCTGTGTCCAAATGTGCATACAATCCAAAAATTGTAAAACATGGTCCGTGGGGAAACACATTGTCCCTTGTGTAGTTACAGTAAATGGACTAAACGAAGCCTCGATGATTTTTTGTATTCGAGTTAGTTGAGGAACAGTTTCAGCCCTAGTTTAGAGTTTGTACTTGACTAACTGGGGCCCAGGGGAGGAAGTAGACAGACTGGCTAAACCGACCGTCTGCTAGCCGCCTCATGTCACAGAAATCAGTTAATTCTCAGCACATAGAAACTCTTTCACCTAGATATCATACTATAGAGACTGTATCTGTTCCCCGAACTACCAAATACAAAAAGTGTCCAAAACAATTTAAGGGTAACAATTTAATTGATGTTCAACAAATAAAAAACAGATATAATACAAATAAACAATTGATAAATCTTGGCTTAGTGAATTTTAGATCCCTTTCTACAAAAGCACTTTTTGTAAATGAAATGATCACAGATCATAACTTAGATGTGCTCTGTTTGACAGAAACCTGGCTAAAACCAGATGATTACATTATTTTAATTGAGTCTCCCCCCCAAGATTACTGTTATTAACACAAGCCATGCGTCCAAAAGGTAAAGGGGGAGGTGTTGCTATAGTTTATAGTAATATTTTCAGTATTTCTTAGAGCTCTGGTTTCAAGTATAATTCGTTTTAAGTAATTGTGATTCAAATAACATTACCCAGAGAAACAAGTGTCCTAAAATTTGACATTAGTAACTTACTTTTAGCAGCATCAGACGCGCGCGCACTCACAAGATCTCTCGGTTCTTACTTGTGAATTCAGTTCACTATCGCACTAAACGGTTCATTTGAATCAATGAGTTGTCGACTCGAGAACAGCTGCAATCGAGTCTCCCCCCCAAGATTACTGTTATTAACACAAGCCATGCGTCCAAAAGGTAAAGGGGGAGGTGTTGCTATAGTTTATAGTAATATTTTCAGTATTTCTTAGAGCTCTGGTTTCAAGTATAATTCGTTTTAAGTAATTGTGATTCAAATAACATTACCCAGAGAAACAAGTGTTAATGATAAGTCCCCTGTGATGTTTGTACTGGCTACTCTATACAGGCCACCAGGGCACCATACAGACTTTATCAAAGATTTTGCCGATTTTCTATCTGAGTTAGTGCTGGCTGCAGATAAAGTCTTAATTGTTGGTGATTTTAATATCCATGTTGATAATGTTGAAATGCATTGGGATCAGCATTTATAGACATTCTGAACTCCATTGGGGTTAGACAATACGTGTCAGGTCCTACTCATTGTCGTAATCATAATTTAGATTTTACAAATTCAACTTCTGGTTACAAATATGGTAGAACCATCACTTCTACCACAAAAGACTGCTTTGTAAATTAACATTCCTGACTTGTCTCAATTCCTCAGCATATCCAATAACTCAGAAAAACTTGATGGTGTGATAGAAACTATTGGTTCTCTCTTTTCTAGCACTTTAGATATGGTTGCTCCTTTATGCTTAAAGAAGATTAAGGAAAACAAATCAAGTACTTGAGTAAAAGTACAGATACGTATAATAAAATATTACTCCAGTAAAAGTACTCCTTTTTCAATTTTACTCGAGTGAAAGTACAAAAGTACTCGATTTTTTATGTACTTAAGTTAAAAAGTACTGATAGATAGATTTATTTTGCAATTTTATATAGGCTACTTAATTAAATTTTATATTAGCACATATTTTTTTATAATCCTACTGCTCAAAATACCTGGGATTTTCCCAAACGGTTCTTACTTGTGAATTCAGTTCACTATCGCACTAAACGGTTCATTTGAATCAATGAGTTGTCGACTCGAGAACAGCTGCAATCGGTTCATTCTAATTCGTCAATGAATCGTTTGGTGCGATTTGCGAACCGATTTAAAAGGTTCATTGAAAAGAATCAGTTCGTTCTTGAATCAGACACTGCTTCTGCGTCTCAGAGCACGTGATATATTATAAGGAGTAACGATATGTTTTATGAAATGTAGTGAAGTAAAAAGTATGCTTTGGAATGTAGTGAAGTAAAAGTAAAAGTTACTCAAAATAAAACGACTCCAGTAAAGTACAGATACTTGAAAAATGTACTTAAGTACAGTAGCGAAGTAAAGCTACTCTGTTACTGTCCACCACTGCAAGCACACTCGTGCCTTAAAGAGAGGAGGACGGAAAATGGAGCGCTGCTGGAAGAAAAAAAACTAGAGGCATTTCATATTGCATGGCGGGAAAGTACTTCTACTTATAGAAAAGCTCTAAAAACGGCTAGATCTACTTACTTTTCATCTCTCTTAGAAGAGAACAAACACAACACAGGCATATATTCAATACAGTGGCTAAATTAACGAAAAATACAGCACAGCAGTAATGACTTTATGAACTTCTTTACTTACCAGGATCATTACTATTAGAGTTAAAATTATAACCATGCAGCTGTCAGCCACAGTATCGCATCAGATAGCGCACTATAGATCCCCTGAGGAACAATTCCACTCATTCCCTGCTATAGGACAGGAAGAATTGTATAAACTTGTCAAATCATCAAAACCTGCAACATGTATGTTAGACCCTATTCCATCTAAGCTATTAAAAGAGGTGCTTCCAGAAGTCATAGATCCTTTTCTGAATATTATTAATTCGTCAATGTATTTAGGATATGTCCCTAAAACCTTCAAACTGGCTGTTATTAAGCCTCTAATTAAAAAAAATACAACTTGATCCTAGAGAATTAGTTACAGACCGATCTCAAATCTCCCTTTTCTGTCAAAAATACTACAAAAGGCAGTATCCTCTCAGCTATGTTCCTTCTTAGAGAGAAATGGTATCTGTGAGGATTTACAGTCAGGATTTAGACCGTATCATAGTACCGAGACTGCTCTCATCAGAGTTACAAATGACCTGCTCTTATCATCCAATCGTGGTTGTATTTCTCTATTAGTGCTACTGGAACTTAGTGCTGCGTTTGACACTATCAACCACAACATTCTTTTGAGTGGACTACAATATTATGTTGGAATTAGTGGAATTGCATTGTCATGGTTAAAATCTTATCTACCCATCATCAATTCATAGCAGTAAATGACGAGATATATCGATCACAAGTACAGTATGGAGAGCCACAAGGCTCAGTACCAGGACCGTTGCTTTTCACACTTTACATGTTACTCTTGAGCAGAGGCGGACAAAGTACTCAACTCCATTACTTGAGTGGAAGTACAGATACTGCTGGTCAAATATTACTCCATTACAAGTAAAAGTTGTAAAGACAGATTTTTACTTAAGTAAAAGTACAGAAGTACTTGCTTTTAAAAGTACTTAAGTACCAAAAGTACATTTCCTTTTTTATGTCAATGCACTGTTTTATTGTTGTACGTAATACTTACAATACTTCTGAAGCAACATAGAATACATTACACCTACTGAATACACTGACTAGCTTGTAGTATCTTTGGAATAAAGAGCTTTTAGAATGTTAAAAACATATGGGGGAAAAGTATTAACACCCCTACCTACCCCCACAAAACCAGTATGGTAGTGATCTCACACAGCTCTGACAGTGTGTGTGTGTGCACACATCTATGTGCAACCATTCATCCACATTTGAACAGAGTGGACAGTGAAATCCTGTAAATACAGAGTGATAAGGAAGAAAGTAGAAAGAAAGGAAGGAATAAAATCAAACCTGCTTTAAAACCCAGCAACACAACTGTAGCTGTACAACTTTACAACAGCAACACTGCTTTAACAAAAAAGCAAAACGGCAAGAATTATTTGACATCAAAACAATTTTTTTTAATGCTGTCTAATCGCTCTCGTGGTACTTTGATGTCATACACAGAATGGTCTCTGCAGTGCTGCTTCAAGTCCAACCCCTTTTGTGTTTTATTAGATGCAGCACAACAGTTCTTCTGTGGCTTTATAGGTAATATTTTTGTGTACACAATTTAGCAAAATCAGACAATATTGTGTCTAATATATACACAATATTAACTTCTTATTATTGAATTGTTGTAAATAAATATCACATTTGCAACTGGTCAGTGTTCAAAAAATGCTGGGAAATCACTTAATGTAGCCCCAAGAGTGATAACTGATAAACTGTCTGAAAAATAAGAAAGTCACGTTTTAGAGAAGACAAAAATCACCCACTGACTTTCAAAACTGCTACATAGTAACGACTTTCTACTTCGAGGAACTTGATAGAAATGTAGTGGAGTGAAAAGTACAATATTTGTCTTTCAAATGTAGTGAAGTTAAAGTCATAAGTTCCCAGAAAAAATTATACTCAAGTAAAGTACAGATACTCAAAAAGTGTACTTAAGTACAATACTCAAGTAAATGGTTCCATAATCACGAGCTTCAGCTTTCAACATAAATGTAAAGACAGTACATAGTGTCCTTAGTTTTACCATCAGTTCAAGCCCGAAAGGGGAACACAGTCTCGTGACAGACACAGTGATGATGCTCGTATGTATTTGCAGTACACAAGCCACAATTAAGAAAGCTGACTCCACTGTGAGTGACACTGTCTCTCTCTCGCACACACACATGATGCGATATTCTACACGTTGCTAAACTCCGCATTTGAACAGTCAATAGCAAATGCTTAAAGAGGTCATATGATGCGATTTCAATTTTTCCTTTCTCTTTGGAGTGTTACTAGCTCTTGGTGCATAAAGAAGATCTGTAAAGTTGCAAAGACTAAAGTCTCAAATCCAAAGAGATATTCTTTATAAAAGTTAAGAGTCAGCCACGCCTACCTAAAACGGCTCGTTCTAACACGCCCCCACATATCTACATCACTATGTGGGAAGATTTGCATAACGCCCCCCAAATGTTCACGCAAAGAAAGGCGGCGTAACTTTTATTCTGGCTGTAGTATTGTT
>NW_015506462.1:234688-235135 GCF_001515645.1 Sinocyclocheilus grahami | reverse complement strand
CTTCCAAAAATGGACACGACTAGAAATCAGTGGTTAAGTTGTATTTACAACACTGTTCCAGAACAGTTCAACCCAAATATTCAGATGTGTGCAGCACATTTTATGGAGGACTGTTTACTGATCCTGGTAGAGTAGACCACAATGCCGGCTGTTCTGACTCAAAGACTGTAATATTTTTTTATATTTAAAGAGTTTTTATATTTTATATATTTCAAGCGAGTTTTTTGGGCAGTGTAGAGTGCCCTGCAAAAGTGATGCAAAAGACGATGTAAAAAGACAGTACAAGTAATTATAATCCATAATTATGTCACCACCGGATGCAACGAATGCCTCGTTTATAATGGGTTTTCATGTTTTTGAATCATCGCTCCGGCCTGACAGGGCATCATCACAATGTGGTAAGGGGCGTAACATTTCCGTCACACGCTTGAGGTATTCGGCCAATCA
>NW_015506462.1:222670-233706 GCF_001515645.1 Sinocyclocheilus grahami | reverse complement strand
AATGCACTGTATGTGGAAAATAATGTGTTTTTTTACCTTAAACCACATAAACACATTTAATTGCACCAAATACACAAAATAATGTTCTTTTTAGCAGCATCATATGACCCCTTTAAACAATTAAGAAAACATACTTACAGTAGCTGATTCAGAATAAGCGCCAGATTGTCATAGCAAAGTTGGAATTGACCCATTTTTTTTTAGAAATAGCCTTTGCACAGCCAAACTTGTAGGGTGCAAAGTTTGTAGCCTTGAAAGTTGAAAGCTAACCTCTCCTAGGTTCACAAAACTGTCATCCATAAAATGTGTTGCACAAATTCGAACATCTGGGTTGTGCTGTTCTGTTGTAAATAAATCTTAACCAATGATTCCTCATTGCATCTAATGTGCAAATTAAGTGCTTTTGCTTTCCCACAGAAACACACAGCGTCTCCCTGACATGGCTGCATCAACACTACTGCATTTCCTGAAACCACGCCTTCTTTCTTTGCATGAACATTTGGGTGGCATTATGCAAATATTTCCACATCGTGACATAGAGATGTGGGGGCGTGTGTGAACGAGGCCTTTCTGGATCAGCCTTCTCTTTTGGATAGAATAAATCCTTTTGTGGGAGACTTTGAGCTTTGTAACTCTGCAGATCTTATACATGCACAAATAGCTACATACTGTAACACACTAAAGAAAAGAAAAAAATAGAAATCGCATCATATGACCCCCTTTAATTCCTTGTCATCAGTTAGGAACCTAGGTGTGCTATTTGATAGAAATCTTTCCTTTGAAAACCATGTTTCTAGCATTTGTAAAACTGAATTTTTCCATCTTGAAAATATATCTAAATTACAGCCTATGCTCTCAATGTCAAATGCAGAAATGGTAATTATTGCGTTCATGACCTCAAGGTTCGATTATTGTAATGATTTATTGGGTGGTTGCTCTGTGCGCTTAATAAACAAACTTCAACTGGTCCAAAATGCAGCAGTTAAGAGTTCTTACTAGAACCAGGAAGTACGACTATATTAGCCCGGCTCTGTCAACTCTGCACTGGCTCCCTATTGAACAATGAATACATTTTAAAATCTTGCTAATCGCTTAAAGCCCTGTATGGTTTAGCTCCTCAATACTTGAGCGAGCTCATATCGCATTATAGTCCTTCACGTTCGCTGCAATCTCAAAATTCTGGCCATTTGATATACCTAGAATATCAAAATCAACTGTGGGCGGCAGATCCTTTTCCTATTCAGCGCCCAAACTCTGGAACAATCTACCTAGCGTTGTTTGGGAGTCAGACACACACTGTTAGTTTAAATCTAGATTAAAGACCCATCTCTTTAACTTGGCATACACATAATACACTATCACATTTCTATAATTCAAATCGGTTGAAAGATTGTTAGGCTGCATAAATTAGGTCAACTGGAACCGGGAACTCTTCCCATAACACCCAATGTACTTGCTACATTGTAAGAAGGATGGCATCTACGCTAATATTAGTCTCTTTCATTCTTATTCCGAGGTCACTGTAACCCTATGGATCCAGTCTGTATCCAGATCAGATGGTCACTGTAGCCACCCAGATCTAGTCCATATCCAGACCAGATGGTGGATCAGCACCTAGAGACGACCTCTACAGCCCTGAATGTCAGCGGACACCATGTCAACTAGATGTGCCCCAGAGACAGATCCCCTGCGAAGACCTCATCACCTCAACGACCATCGACTCAAGACCACGAGAACCAGACAATTAAACCACGCCATGCTGGTTTCGTCTGGCCAGAGGAGAACTGGCCAGACTGAGCCTGGTTTCTCTCAAGGTTTTTTCTCCATTTCTATCACAGATGGAGTTTTGGTTTCTTTGGTTTGGCCACTGTCACCTTTGGTTTGCTTAGTTGGGGATACTTCACTGATTGAAAAGACACTTTTGGAAGAAAGCTGAACTCGATGATATCACATCACTGAATCATCAATGAACTGACTTTAGCTGGAAAAATTATTGTTTTTGTCTTCTCTATTGACAAACTATTTTCCTGTTTGACACTGTAAAGCTGCTTTGACACAACCAGTATTGTATAAAGTGCTATACAAATAAAGGTGACTTGACTACATTTATTTCATTGGCTAAATTAATTATGCAAACGCTCAAGCCTCAGTACAAACAAAAATATCTTAGCCAATATTTTATTATCTACATCCAACATTTGGTCACATAAGAATTAGCTCTAGTTATTTCTCAGTCAGTCGCTCTACTAGACATGGCGGAACTCTCTCTCCCCTTTTATTTGCACTTGCCGTAGAACCCTTACCTATCAATTTATATGCACCTCATATACTTACAGAAGGGTAAATAAAGGAGAGGAGGAAAAGTATCTTTGTACACTGATGATGACTTATTATATATCTCTGATCCTTCCAAATCACCACCCGCTATTATGCCAACTTCAGAGGAGTTTGGGAGGATCTGAGGCAAGGTAAATTTTTCAAAGAGTGTATTGTTTCCAATTAGCCATATAATACAGATCAGTCATCAAATCAGTCATTATTAGTTTTTTTTTTTTTAAAGCTGTATGATCAGACTCTGCAAAATAAAATAAAAAGGGACCAATCTTCCTGTCTTTCTAGCAGGCCACATAAATATTTTCAAAATTAATATTTTACCTAAATTTGTAATTTTATTACAGTGTATTCCTCTGTTTATTTATTTATTTTAATTAAAGCGTTAAAAATAGATACTGTGTCTCAGTTTATCCGGAACAATGAAACTCCTAGAGGAGGGGTGGGCAAACTACGGCCCGCTGGGCACTTTCATCGGCCCGTGAGGCAGTTGGTCCAAAATGACTAATTTGATGCAATATCAGCAAAATTCAATAGATGGCGCAGTAGCATGCAGTGCGGCATATAACAGTTACGTATGCGGTATATTCAGTCAGAATTAGAATGCGCTCAGATATATCGTCAGGGCTGGATTTAGCCTACTTGTCATTGAAAGAGAACATTGAAAAGAAATGTTTGGCCCCCCTTGCCTATTACTATGTACTATTTCCACCCTAAAAGAGCAAACAAAAATTCATCATTATCCATGGAATTTCTTACATGGTTCTCTATCACAGAATCCATTTGCTGTTTATAAAAAATCATTTTATTTTAATATTAGTAAAGGACCTTTAATATAAGTAGTAGCATTTCAACAGCGAATCTGTAAGTTTAACTTCTTCAAAAACAGCGACATTACAACATAGCTACTAAAGTTGGGGTACTCGGACTCGAGTCCGGTCTTGAGTACAGTTTTTTAAAGGACTCGGACTTGTCACGGACTCGGATGCATTTTTACTCAAGCCTTTTGGACTCGAAAAATATGTCAGAGTCCAACCGAGTCCAGGGACAGTTGACGGAAATGTCACTGACTCAATGCATTATCAAGAAAGTGATATTCAGTATTTGTATGTGTTTTTAAGTCTTGTCCAGTACTTGAAAGCCGATGGGTTTCTGTGCTCACACACCAAAAACATGCTCACAGAATAAGTGCCTCTCAGTCAGCGTGTGAATGCCTGTTGTTCTGTTATTGCTAGACACTTACACAAAAAGTTAAGTCAAAATGTAAATGTAGTCGGTTTTGTCTTAAGTGAACTTGAACAGTTGGGAAAAATACTGATTATAGGTCTGCAAGCCCGATGGGAACACGCTGAGTCCATTCGGGGCGGGTTGGGACATTTTTTATTTATTTTTTATAGATCGGGCTCAGGTCGACTCTGGCTCATTTAGCTTCTTTACTTTCATTGTGCCCATATACGTGCAGAGAGCACATAGGCTACTGTATTAAATATTGTTATATTGATTATATTATGAATATTATACATCGCCTAGGCAATACACAACGCTACACACGTATTAGCATACAGGTGGCAGTTGACCGTGCAGAGCATCAGGGAGAAGTTGGAGTGTGGGGAGTTACTAAAAGTTCCAAATACTTCGGGAAAAGCTGCATTTTGGGAGAGTTTTGATTTGATTACCACGGCAAACAGTGAGCCAACTGGTCATGTGCAGTGCAGAATCTGCAAACATATCCTTGCACGACAGCAAAAAAATGCACGCAATAGGCTAAAGCGTGCCGCAGAGCCCCAGCAAAAGTAATTACCATGAATGTGTCGGGGGAAATAGTAAGGAGATATTTGAATTATTTATTAATAAATTAGTGTTTTCTGAGTCCTTGTCACAAAGATGAAGATGACGATTCTGACCTGCCATCTCCTCATTGAATGCGCCTTTAGAGAGAAATGGATCTTTACGGATTTTATAATGAAAGAGTTTTTGTTTTCAATTTGAATTACTTAGTTTTAAAGTAGTAATTTAAAGGTCCCATATTGTCAAAACTGAAATTTTCTGGCTTTTTTCATGATAACTGAGGTCTAGGTGCTATGGTATAACTACCATATAAGTTTCAAAACAGTCCACAGTAAAATTCACACAGCCTGCATAAAGTAGCTGTGATTTTTCATGAACTGTTGTGACTTCCGTAAAAAGCTGACATCAGAACTACACAGTCACCACCTTCAGTCACCACCCCCGAGCACCGCCCACCGTCCCACTCTCCTTTTGCCAAACCCCCAGACAACATCGCATCCATAGTTGCCAAGTCCGCGTATTATAAGCGACTTTGGGCTCCTTTTTTTGTAAAGTTGCGTGAAAAAATCCCAGGTCGCGGATTGCGGTTTTTTGGGCTTATTTTAAAAATATGGTTGCTTGTTAGGGAAATCTGACAAGCAACTTTGTTTCTTTATTTATGTTCGCCGTATTCTCCAATACATTGAATGACATTCTGTCTGCTCACAGTTAATAGCCAACCAGTGCAATAATATAAGTGCTGCAGCATAATTTTCCAAATGTTCCGCCCCCTCCTCCCCCTCATTGGAGAAAATCATGTTCAAAAAGAAGGCGCGTGCCGTGAAGCTGTAATCCAAGCAATGACAGAAGTAGACGTAGAGGAGTGGGATGACATTCTTTTAGCCTATTTTTTTCATTTTTACAATGTTTTTGTAATGTATTAATTATCACGGGCTGTAATAAAAAACAAGTAGTCCTATACTAATACTAAGAGTAAATATGGTTTGAATAGCCTATATTTTAGTAGGCTATAGATATGTGGCTATGTTACAGCTCCCCTTTGAAGCTCTTGTGTTTTTCTCCTTTTCCATCTCTCCAATCCTATTCTGCACACAGGTGATTGGAGGTGAGTTTTGTTCCCATTTTTGTTGCAGTTTGCTGATTTTTGTAAAATAGCTTCTGCTTTTCAGATAAAAGAGTGGTTTCAGTTTAATATGTTGCAGGCTAATTTATTGGTAATAAATAATTGATAATAAATAATATTGATAATAATAAATCATAAAAAAAATGGGGCTTGTTTTTGAAGCATCGCTTGCTTATTTGTCTTGCGAGAGTTGGCAACAGTGATCGCATCCATGCTATTGCTGAGCAACGACAACATGGAAACATGTGGAAAAGGTTAACTTTAACCACGAAACCAGATCGGCCGACCTGTAAAGTTACACTCTCACTCAAAAGATGGACGATCTGACAGGATTGTTACTATGAGGTGGATCACATCTAACGTGTATAGGTATAGTAAAGACAAACTCACCGTGTCTATCTAGTAGGGATGCACCGATACCACTTTTTCCAGTACTCGCCTGATACCGATACTTTTATTTTTGGTACTTGCCGATACCGATATTTTTATTGCATTTGTAAATTTTTTAAATATTGGGTACAGAAACCAAAAGAGTATGTATAATGTTAGTTGGTTAACTTAATTTATCAAATAGATAGTCAAACCAAAATTTATTCAGACACCTTCAACATTTCTCACATTATATTCGCTATAGTTTAGAAAATGGTTAAAAAATGATATCTGGTCTCTGAATCATTTTTGGTTTCACTGTATATCCTTCGGTTATTTTCACACTTAATTATGCCCACTAAAATGTATTTTACAAGTTTTTGTTACTTTCACTGTTCATTTTTTTGCTCTATGGTAAATCATCTTTAATTGAATAGCATTAGAGGAGCGGCTTAGTACTGTAATCACGCGCTTTGCTGTAATAATGCAGGGAACCACTCGTTATAAATCTCCTAACTGTGATATTTTCAGAAATAGAAGCCGCGTTTTTTCATCTGAAACGTGCTGCGATTTATATTCCAAAGCCACTCATATAATGCAGAAACTCTCAAGCAAGCAAAACGCGCTGCTAGATTCACTTTCGCCAGAAAGTCGTGTATGCCTAAGGTTGAAAAAAAATTATGTTTATAGTGAATGCCCCTATGAATGGTTTTATTTTTACGATTTAGTTTTAATCCAAATGATGCGTGTGCTAAGTGAGTGAACATCAACGATCACACAACAGAATTGCGCGCTCTCTCTCTCTCCCTCCCTACCGTTAACTTGTGCATTGTTTTACTTACTTGTTTTTGACAGATCCGACCGAACTACAAACTTTCCAGTGATGTCTGTGAGAAAGATATATTCACTCGCGCATCTGCGCCGCCGCGCGCTCAATCCACTCAGCGTGCTTTGTTTATCAGCTATAGGCTACAGGCGTTAATACTGAATGTTTAACATGATATTCATTGCATACATATACTTCGTAGTAGACATCCTTAACGCCTTTCTGTTGTCTGTTGTTCTGTTGTTGGTGTTTCTTTGTTTGAATATGGCGCTTATCACATGCTGTGGTATCGGCGTATTTTAACGAGTACAGGTGCGAGTACAGGAGACCAGTATTGGGCCCGATCTAGTCATGATGATGTATATAAATTTCAATTTTAGCAGGCAACTATCTTTACAGCTACATTATTGTTCCAGCCACAATTAATCACAACAATGTATATACAATTACAAATTATTTATAAATCATCAGTTTGTTGTTTTACACACATGCACACAGACATTATTTCATACACGACATAACTGTTAGTCGTGAGATGCAAGAAACATATGGCAAGAAATCTGTAGACGCACCCATAACAACAAAAGACAATACTTTATTGAACCTTCTCTGATAAGAATTGTGCGCTGCAAACACGAGCATTTTTGACGATCGTTTCTGTCCAGTCCACTCGTTTTATCGCGTTTAACCACAGCTGTCGTCGGTTTTTTTGTCTGACCGCTGACCCTAGTTACCTGTGGTTGTCCTGGCCGTGCGTCACACAGAAAACAACAGGCCAATCAGAAGAGAGGCTCATGAATATTAATTAGACAGGTCAAAATCGGCCTGTTCTCAGCAGAGCTCCTGAGAAAGGAGCTGTAAAAATTTGGTTTTTGGTACTTATACCGCAAATATATATTCTTAAGGACATCAAAACCTAAAATAAAACTCCAGAAGGGTGTAAAATATGGGACCTTTAAATCTTTCTATAGATATATTTAGCAAGTCTGTGAGGCAAGTATTCACTGAGTTTCGGTTCATCATTCTGAAGCGCTCCTGGCCGATATTGCAGAAAGCGTATATCCTTTATTTTATAAAAGCACAACGTTTTGTTGATATTGTGAGTGCACACAAATTTTTGGTACTTATACCGCAAATATATATTCTTAAGGACATCCAAACCTAAAATAAAACTCCAGAACGGTGTAAAATATGGGACCTTTAAATCTTTCTATAGATATATTTAGCAAGTCTGTGAGGTAGGGCTGTCCCGGTGAGGGAATTTCCCTTGCGGTAATTTTGAGGGGCTCAAGGTATGCGGTATTACCGCCATACATATACAGTACATATCCATATAATTATAATTGGATACATATATATAATTTGTGCGTGTATGTGTTACGATATAACTAACAAGGTCATATTCAGAAGACAAAATGAAACGGAAACCAAATAGCATTGAAACAGGAAGTGAAGTAAACAGAAGAGAATGACAAAATAACGGTCCACATAACAGAACATAAACCTGACAATAAGATCGTTAGGCTATCGTTAGCCTATATGTATAACAGTTAGCCTAGTTGTAATCTGATTTTCTAATCTGACTAGACAAGAGACTTTCTATTGATATTTCCTCCTGCGTGCGTTCTAAACGGACTGTCAGTCAGTGCAGATACAGTGTTGCACCACAAGGTGGTGGAACGTGACTGTCATTCAACTACACGTTCAAAAAAGCTGATTCATTCATTCAAAGAGACGTAATGAAACACACTGTTGAAATAATTTTAACTTTGAGCGCCACTTTAGAAGGCTCAGCTGACCAGCTATGCGTCGATGCTAAGACATGACAACCTATTTTCACAAATATATATGACTCGGCCTGGAGGACAGACGCAAGTAATCGCACGCGCTCAGTCGATCTTTCATTAACTGTCTGTTTAGGCTTGTTAAGTGCAAATCTACGGAGCCTCTGTACAAATCAGCATGGTACACATTATGTTATCATTACTAACTTGTTTAATATTCAGTTCACATGCATGAAGTGTAAAATGAGAAGGGCATAACCTTACGAAAAAATAAAACAGGCAAAAATCGCGATTGCTGCGGTTCTTGCATTCCTCTGCAGTTTGCTTGTCAATAGCGCGGTATTGCGGTTATCGCGACAGCCCTACTGTGAGGCAAGTATTCGCTGAGTTTCGGTTCATCATTGTGAAGCGCTCCTGGCCGATATTGCAGAAAGCACATATCCTTTATTTTATAAAAGCACAACGTTTTGTTGATATTGTGAGTGCACACAAATAAAAGTAGACCCTTTACAGTTCCGAATGATGTATTACTCTTACCTTTATGAGCAAAAATTATGGCATATTTTAAGTTGTTTCCAATGCAAGTGATCGTGCCGGCTCCTCCATAAAGCGCGCTTTTGGCTCTCTGCACAAACGATTAGATATGCGTCTAATAGCACACATTTATGCATTTAAACTAACATTGTGATATGCTTGAACTGTTTTATATCTATACATTTTATTTTAGGCAAGTCATGATGATTTGAGAAGGCTAAATTGATCAAACATAGGCTATGATCAACTCACTGTCTACCGCTGGCTGCTTGGTCGTTACTTTAAAAAATAAAAACTTACATTTAACGAACAAAATAAATGCTCGAAACAGTAGTATAAGCTGTTTTGGGAGAAGGGGGAAAAAAGATGGGTTGGGGTCGGACTCGGCCGGTAATTCTGATAAGCTGTCGGACACGGGCCGGGCTAGGGCCTATATTTGAGGCCAGTACAGGGCTCTAATACAGATGTGTCAAAATATTTGATCTGTGCGTCAGATCTTAAAGCAACAGCGTAAACCTGCAGCCGCTGACTGGGTCATAAATGATAATCAAACAAAAGAAAAGGGGAAAATCACTCTTGACTGAATCACTTATTAACTTGAATAAGAATCATCTATATTTAATGTATACAGTGAAGCTTATTTTTACATTTACTACTTCATGAAATGTCTGTAGTAGGCTATTTCTAGAAGCCTTTCCTAGGCTACTATCTATTTTGAGTAATCATTTAGCTTGTAAGTAATACTTGGAGTGTTTACTTGCCTTCAGTAACCACGCACCACTGAACTCTGACCCTCTGATGGACTCTCCCACTCCCCCCCTCCCAAATACACACACACACTGTCACTTTAATCAGTCTGAAATAAGCTCTCTTGCACTACAAACCATTTTTTTTGCACTACATCACTGCACTGTTGTTTACTTTACTGGTTTGCACTCGATCCTCCATATGCCTTGTGCTTTATATATATATTTTTACATTTTACCTTATTTATCTGTATACACCCAAGGGTCTGAGAGTAACGCAATTTCAATTCTCTGTGTGTATGTGCTGTACATGTGGAAGAATTGACAATAAAGCAGACTTGACTTGACTTGAGAATGTTTTATTACATTAGTTTATTATTTTTTGCTTTTGTATTAGTGGCAGTTTCTAGCTTCAAAGAAAAATAGTTTTTCTAACATTTTTGCGGCAATAGATTTTTTGGGTCCAAAATCACCATGGGTGTGCATTATTTTCTAATAATTCAACGGCCCGTCATCAATTATTCCCTTACATAATGTAATTTATTGTAATTAACTATGAATGCATTCAAAAAATAAAACAGGTGTGAGTTGCCTATGACTTATGGAAAGTATATGTAGGGTATATCTGTACATTGTACAGACTAGGTTTATCCCTCACAGCCTCATTTTCATCCAAGAAAAAATTCAAAATGCCCTGTCTAAGGGGGTCCGTGTACTTTTGCGTCCATTCGTTTTTAGTTTAACCATGACGGAAAAAATGGAAAAAAGAACGGTTATTGTATTTTTAAATGCTATGCTGAAAACCAAAATTGAAATTAAACCGTACACACAAAATGCTGCCCAAAAAAGTAAAATATTGACTCATTTTCAGATTTCTGTTAATTCATTTTTGCACTTTTAATAAACATTTGAAAAATGCACAAATTAAAATAGAAAAAATTCGGTTTTAACCAGTTTTCGTTGGCCAAATTTAGTGATGCTTCTCCCGCACGTTCAGTTGAGAACTAGAGCCGTCTTTGGAACAATGCAGAGACTAATACAAATATGATTTTTAAAATAAACATTGCAGAATCCTGGGAAATCTATCATCATGAAATTATATATTGGGATATAATTTTGTCATAACTGTGTGTGCTATATGGGTACGTTATTGGAGAGGACCATGCATGGTCGCTCAATACATGTACAGTAGGCTACATTGTGTTAGAGCGCTACATGTGGTTTAATATATGGGGTAAATATACAGTGGGTACGGAAAGTATTCAGACCCCCTTAAATTTTTCACTCTTTGTTATATTGCAACCATTTGCTAAAATCATTTAAGTAATTTTTTCCCTCATTAATGTACACACAGCACCCCATATTGACAGAAAAACACAGAATTTTTGACATTTTTGCAGATTTATTAAAAAAGAAAAACTGAAATATCACATGGTCCTAAGTATTCAGACCCTTTGCTCAGTATTTAGTAGAAGCACCCTTTTGATCTAATACAGCCATGAGTCTTTTTGGGAAAGATGCAACAAGTTTTGCAC
>NW_015506462.1:215445-222299 GCF_001515645.1 Sinocyclocheilus grahami | reverse complement strand
CTGCACTGTTGTTTACTTTACTGGTTTGCACTCTATCCTCCATATGCCTTGTGCTTTATATATATATTTTTACATTTTACCTTATTTGTATATTTGTATAGTTGTATTTTGTATTTTGTATTTAATCTGTATTTATGTTATCTGTATACACCCAAGGGTCTGAGAGTAACGCAATTTCAATTCTCTGTGTGTATGTGCTGTACATGTGGAAGAATTGACAATAAAGCAGACTTGACTTGACTTGAGAATGTTTTATTACATTAGTTTATTATTTTTTGCTTTTGTATTAGTGGCAGTTTCTAGCTTCAAAGAAAAATAGTTTTTCTAACATTTTTGCGGCAATAGATTTTTTGGGTCCAAAATCACCATGGGTGTGCATTATTTTCTAATAATTCAACGGCCCGTCATCAATTATTCCCTTACATAATGTAATTTATTGTAATTAACTATGAATGCATTCAAAAAATAAAACAGGTGTGAGTTGCCTATGACTTATGGAAAGTATATGTAGGGTATATCTGTACATTGTACAGACTAGGTTTATCCCTCACAGCCTCATTTTCATCCAAGAAAAAATTCAAAATGCCCTGTCTAAGGGGGTCCGTGTACTTTTGCGTCCATTCGTTTTTAGTTTAACCATGACGGAAAAAATGGAAAAAAGAACGGTTATTGTATTTTTAAATGCTATGCTGAAAACCAAAATTGAAATTAAACCGTACACACAAAATGCTGCCCAAAAAAGTAAAATATTGACTCATTTTCAGATTTCTGTTAATTCATTTTTGCACTTTTAATAAACATTTGAAAAATGCACAAATTAAAATAGAAAAAATTCGGTTTTAACCAGTTTTCGTTGGCCAAATTTAGTGATGCTTCTCCCGCACGTTCAGTTGAGAACTAGAGCCGTCTTTGGAACAATGCAGAGACTAATACAAATTGGGTGTGCATTATTTTCTAATAATTCAACGGCCCGTCATCAATTATTCCCTTACATAATGTAATTTATTGTAATTAACTATGAATGCATTCAAAAAATAAAACAGGTGTGAGTTGCCTATGACTTATGGAAAGTATATGTAGGGTATATCTGTACATTGTACAGACTAGGTTTATCCCTCACAGCCTCATTTTCATCCAAGAAAAAATTCAAAATGCCCTGTCTAAGGGGGTCCGTGTACTTTTGCGTCCATTCGTTTTTAGTTTAACCATGACGGAAAAAATGGAAAAAAGAACGGTTATTGTATTTTTAAATGCTATGCTGAAAACCAAAATTGAAATTAAACCGTACACACAAAATGCTGCCCAAAAAAGTAAAATATTGACTCATTTTCAGATTTCTGTTAATTCATTTTTGCACTTTTAATAAACATTTGAAAAATGCACAAATTAAAATAGAAAAAAATCGGTTTTAACCAGTTTTCGTTGGCCAAATTTAGTGATGCTTCTCCCGCACGTTCAGTTGAGAACTAGAGCCGTCTTTGGAACAATGCAGAGACTAATACAAATATGATTTTTAAAATAAACATTGCAGAATCCTGGGAAATCTATCATCATGAAATTATATATTGGGATATAATTTTGTCATAACTGTGTGTGCTATATGGGTACGTTATTGGAGAGGACCATGCATGGTCGCTCAATACATGTACAGTAGGCTACATTGTGTTAGAGCGCTACATGTGGTTTAATATATGGGGTAAATATACAGTGGGTACGGAAAGTATTCAGACCCCCTTAAATTTTTCACTCTTTATGTACAGCACCTGAGTTAAATATATGAGTGTCACAGCAAAGGGTCTGAATACTTAGGACCATGTGATATTTCAGTTTTTCTTTTTTAATAAATATGCAAAAATGTCAATTCTTTTTTTTTTTTTGTCAATATGGGGTGCTGTGTGTACATTAATGAGGAAATTTTTTTTACTTAAATTATTTTAGCAAATGGCTGCAATATAACAAAGAGGGAAAAATTTAAGGGGGTCTGAATACTTTCCGTACCCACTGTATATAGACTAATATTGAAATATATAAAGTTATAATCTCCAGATACAGGCAGGCCCGGTTCCTGAATCAAATAACTGAGGGTGCTTCTGAAATCAGCGAGGGTGCTCTAGCCTTATACATTTAGACTCATTCTTCCCACTGGTCGCTCTTTTGCAACTTTCTCAGTTGGTCGCAGGAGCATATCATTTGGTCACAGTTTTTTTTTTTTTTTTTGCTACAACATGGCATTAATCAATGCATGCTGATTAACTTTTATCATAGTTTATAGTTATATGGTAACGAGTGTTCAATATTCAACCTGTTCTTTTTCATCAGTATAATTTGTGATTTGAATTTTGTGAACAGGAATTCCTCTTTTGCTGTGTTATAAGCAGGACTTTGGACGCTTTCACTTTGACTTCGAATTCGCGACCTTGGCATCACATTTTACAAGAAAAGATAATTATCTGTTTTGCTTATATCTATACACCTTTCACTTTATAAGACTAAAACAAAAGATTGATTATTTTATTTTTTTAATTAAAAAGCACAACAACAAATATAGCTGCAAGCAGCGATGGCGGGCCCAAGCCGTTAGTACAAACGCCACCCCGGTGGCATCAGGAGAACGGTGCACAGTGGGCACATGCATTTACAGTAACCCTCTGGCAGTCTGGTTTTAAGGGATACGGCAATTAAAGAGTTAATCCGAACCATATAGACACATACACACAACAATATTTAAAACTTTGGTAACACTTTCAATAAGGTTTCAGTTATTAACATAAAACTATGTTAATTAACATGAACAATAATTATGTAGCATTTAATGTGAGTCTCTCTCTCTCTCTCTCACACACACACAAAGAGAACAATATATACAACTTTTGTAACACTTTTCAATAAGGTTTTAGTTTTTAACATTATATAAGTTAACATGAACAATATGTATATAGTATTTATGAATCTTAGTTAACATTATGTTCAAAATTGACTACTACATAATAAAAATTTATAGTTAATGTACATCAGTTACTGTACCATGAACTAACATAAACATTTTTTAATAACACAAATAAATACAGTAAAAATACTTAGTTTGTTAGTTGTGAATTAACTAATGTTAAAAACTATATTGTTTAAGTATAT
The DNA here is from genome assembly GCF_001515645.1 of Sinocyclocheilus grahami. Taxonomy (NCBI): domain Eukaryota; kingdom Metazoa; phylum Chordata; class Actinopteri; order Cypriniformes; family Cyprinidae; genus Sinocyclocheilus; species Sinocyclocheilus grahami. The sequence continues at coordinate 219,167 of NW_015506462.1, read as the reverse complement.
TAGTTAACATGAACAACAATTATATAGCATTTATTAATGTTAAGTTAAAAATGTTTTAATACATTATTAAAATGTAAAGTTGTATCTTAACATTAGTTTATGTACTGTGAATTAACATGAACATAAATATTTTAATGTTAGTTTTAACTAACATTTAAAAAGATTAATAAGTAATCTAAAAATATATTGTTCATTGTCAGTTCATGTTAGTTAATGCATTAATGTTAACCAAAGAGACCTTATTGTAAATTGTTACCAACACTTTTTATGATCTATAACCTTTTATAAAAATTATTTTAATGACCTATAAGCAGTTGTGAAAATTATATAAATCAATGTTACCAGTAAAATACATATTATTTTACACACACACACATATATATATATATATATATATATATATATATGTTTACTATTCTAATTAATTGAACTGAGCAGTAAAGGGTCAGACTTAAAATATTTTTATCCTATCAGTGAGAGAGGTAGGATAAATAAAAGTATTTTTTGTAATGATTTTGTCTTTAAAGATTTTTTAAAATTATTTTAATGCTCTAAAAGCATTTCTACAATAATTATTTAGAAGTATACTGAGAGTACAGAACGGCCGTAACATTTCAACTGATTATATGCATTTGTTTTCATTCTGATACACAGCTAATTAGCTGATCAGGATTAAGGTTAAAAGATATTTAATCCTATGGCTCTATCTGGTGTTCATCCTTGGTATTACGGTCTTCACCTGACACCAATAATGAGTGATAGTTTAAATTTTTTATGGCCTCTGAGCATGATGCATTTTTTAAACTAAGTAAGTTTCCTAAGAATGACTTGTTCTCTAGAAGTAAAAAGTTTGGAAGAGTTTGGAAAATGCACTTTAATAATATAAGACCATTACTGTTTCCTTTTTTAATCCACATTAAAATCAAAATAGCTGACTTCCTGTTGGTTGTAGCTAATTACTGTAAATTAGAAAGTTGTCTGGCTTGATGAGAACAATATATGTACCACGTTTGGTGGCTGTAGCTAAAACTAACCCCCCAAGCTTTGTCAAAAGTTGGCGCTATAGAGTGCCTCATCCACGCCCTTTTATGAGCTTTTCCCAGTGTCTATATATCATTAATACTTATATGTGTGTTGAGTTTCATGAAATTCAAAGAATGTTATCTGAATCAAAATCACCAGAAAAGAATATTCAAGTTTGACATGTTGCCATGGCATCAAAATTTTAGATATGAATATCCAATCAACAGTTTTACATCAGCCGTGTTTTGACATTAATCTGATGAAGTTTGAAGTAAATCAAGTAAAACTAAGATGCTGAATTTAAAGCATTTTGAAAATGACACACTTCCTGATGCCAGTTGGTGGCGCTATATCTTTGACTCCTAATAGTCACATCTATGTGATCGGCATCATACAACAAACAAATCCCTGAAGTTCAATCAAAATCAGACAATGTATGTGGATGCTATTAGACACTTCCTGTTTCTCATTTCTCGCCATAACTTCACCGCCTCGCCACGGGCAAACCGTTCGAGATATCAAAAATCCCTTGGCAATTTAACATCCCCAATGTCTTGAGATCATGTTCACTGAATAAATAAATAATAATCCTTAGAAAAACAATAGGCCCTTGCACCTTAGTGGCTTGGGCCCTAATAAAACAGTAGGCTATAATGACAAACTAGCTTACATAACATTTATTAACAAAAACGAATAAGATGAGGCATGGGTCCACATGCTATTTTATATACTGACTAATAAATTACAGATGTTTTTTTATGTTTAGCAAACAGTGAGGAATCAAATAAATAAAAAAATTAAAGAAAGCCTCCATAGCTTAACCTGAGGTAAACAGCAAAGTTTTTTTTTTACGAAAACAACAAAAAAAAGTGAAACTAAACTGGCTGTCGGTTTTTCACACAAGAATACCAACATGTTCACCTTCTCTGGTTTATGAAGCAGACTTTTATTTTATTTTAGTGTGAAAACTAAATCCGCCGTCTTCCATAATTTCCTCACTGCTGAACACAAGATCCAGAGGGCGTGGTTGGATCCAGATCCAACTCCTCCCACCTTACATATACCTAAACCTAACCGTATATGTAAGGTGGGATCTGGATCCAACCACGCATCAACATTTTTTCAAATTCTGAATTAATTAGCCAAGAAAGCGCGCTCTGCGCTCCCTATAATAATTAATAAGCTGTCATTAATTTCAGTTTATCGCAATCTCACAAAAATCAGTTATAATCAATGAGGCTCGACCATGGGAGGGGTTTAGAGAGACTGAATCTTAGAACTGCTTTGAACAAATCGTTTGAGAATCGTTGGTAAATGAGGTGATATTAAATGCATATTTTGAGAAAAATGGAATATTTAGCCCACGCCTCCAAATCCAAATGTATAAGAAGAAGACAAGATGATCATTCTGGAGATGTGTTTTCGCTGCAGAGAGAGCCATCTCCGCTTTATTATTTATTATCATTGATGATGTAATAAAGTGTATCTCCTGGCATCAAAAACAAGACTGAGTGTGGTTCCTAAGATGAGAAGCAGAAGACACCACATGAGCGTCTTACACTGTGGGTGACCCACGTGATGCCAGCGTCTTGAAATTAGCTTGTGTTTAAACATTTAAGGAGCCAAGCTGCTGTGTAAAGACTATAAATGGACATTACAAGCATTACAATAATGATATTTTATACCTAAAATAATATGCGGTTGTTGGATGTGAATTTACCACTTCTCACTAGCTGTTGCCTATCTGTCAGAAAGCTGGTGATCCATTGACAGATAGAGCTAGGGACAGAGAGCTGGGTTCGTTTGGTCTGGAGGAGTGTTGGGATGATGGTGTTGAAAGCGGAGCTAAAGTCCACAAACAGAATCTTCACATAAGTCCCTGTTTTGTCCAGATGTTGCAGGATGAAGTGCAGTCCCATATTGACTGCATCATCCACGGACCTGTTTGCTCGGTAAGCAAACTGCAGGGGGTCTAGTAAGGGTCCAGTAATGTCCTTCAGATAAGCCAACACCAACCTCTCAAATGTCTTCATGACCACAGACGTTAGGGCCACAGGTCTGTAGTCATTAAGTCCTGTTATCTTGGGTTTCTTTGGGACGGGGATGATGGTGGAGCGTTTGAAGCAGGCAGGGACTTTGCACAGCTCCAGTGATCTGTTGAAGATCTGTGAGAAGATGGGGGCCAGTTGGTCAGCGCAGGTTTTCAGACAGGCTGGTGTCACACCATCTGGGCCTGGTGCTTTTCTTTTCTTGTTCTTTCTGAAGACCTGGCGCACATCGTCCTCACTGATCTGAAACGTAGGAGTGGGGGAGAGGGGGGTTGCAGGAGGTGTTGATGGTTGTGTGGAGAGATGTTCAGAGTGGGTGTGGGGTGTTAGACTGGGAGTTTCAAATCTACAGTAAAACTCATTCAGGTCTTAAGCAAGTTGTTGATTGGCCTCAGTGCTGGGGGATGGTTTCTTGTAGTTGGTGATGCAGGCTCATTCGCAGAAAACTGGTGTTCTAGCTTTTTAGCGTAGTTCTGTCTATGTGATCTGATCTGTGAGTTTCTGTAAAGCTGAGCTCGCGTGTGCTTGCGGTGGAATGTACACACTGACGAGGATGAATGAGCAAAACTCCCGCGGCGAATAGAACGGCTTACAGTTAATGATGAGCACTTCTAGATCTGAACAGCACATCTTCTTTAACACAGTTACATC
>NW_015506462.1:161729-215364 GCF_001515645.1 Sinocyclocheilus grahami | reverse complement strand
GAATAGTCGAAAACCGGTGAAATATCGGGTGGCGTGTACTTCCGAATGTCCAGCAATTCGTCTCTGGTGAAACTGATTGCAGGGATATAACTAAAGACAGGACAAACTAACAAAAACATAAAAACAACTGCGGAGCACGCCACGGAGGCAGCCATCAGCATCGGCGCCATCTTCGGTAGCCTACAACACCTTTAAGGACTTATTCAGGGAAGTAGAGCAGGATGCAGAAAATGGTTGAGTATTATTTTAGGTATAAAATATCATTATTGTAATGCTTGTAATGTCCATTTATAGTCTTTACACAGCAGCTTGGCTCCTTAAATGTTTAAACACCAGCTAATTTCAAGACGCTGGCGTCACATGGGTCACCCGCAGTGTAAGACTCTCAAAGCTCAAGACGTTCGGTAGACGTTCGATCGGTCGGTCGTTCGAACGTTTGATTTTGGCATGGAATGCGCTTCATATATTTCTCTGTTCACGCGCCACTTCATCTGCCAGTGAATTCAACGATCTTATCAGATCTCCAGCCGCCATGTTTCAAACGATCCAAACGTACCACGCTTCCGCCAATCCCTGCCTTGAAGCAATGATTGATGGAGGGTGGGCGTGGTCAGCTCGGAATGCATTTTCAAATTTAATTTTGCTACAAATATCCCACGGCGTCATGATGAAAATGCAATCTTAAGTTTTCTAACTGTTAGTCTATATGCATTTAGGACAAATAGCATTTAAATGATCATTTTGCTACCATTTCTGCTTGAACATGTTACACATATCAAATTCAAACACCATATCAACACAACATCATATCAAATATCAAACACAATTTGTGTTATACATTTTCATTTCGCAACTTATAAAGCATTCACACGAGCATGCAATTTACATATTAAGACTACTGTTGGAAATGGCAAATGTAAATTATATAATTTCATTTTCATTTTCCTTTTGCAACAAACTTTGCACGCATGGGTAATGGAAAATGTAAATTTAAATACAGAAATACGCTAAAAAAGGTAGAAATTTAATTTAGCATTTATATACATTAAAAAACAAATTACATTAATACCATTTTTTTTACGATTTTTAATGAAATACGAATTTTGAAAAATGAAAATTAATTTGTGTCTGCTTTTTCTATTCATCAGTGTTTGAACCATTAAAGAAGAAACTGCATTTTCTATATTTTATTTCTAGGTTAAAAAACGAAAAACAAATGGATGCAAAAGTACTTTGAGAATCAGAGGATATTATTGACGAGGATCTTGCAGAACCTGTGCAAGCACGGCTTTTAATGGTAGGCCTATGTTTTTTGTTTGTTGTTGTCTCATACTTTTAGATATGCTGTTATTTGTAAATGCTACTGCTTATGTTAGCTTTTAATATACGGTTTTATCCTGATTAAAACTTTAATACAGTATGGCAACTGCACTCCATGTTTAACGCTTCTCATAGCTATGTGAAAATAAGTGTATAATTGTAACAGTTCATTGCTGGAGCTGAGCTGAATGAGAGAGAGAGAGAGAGAGAGAGAGAGAGAGATGCAAAGCATGTGCAGAGCAGGGAGGCATGAGGAACAGAATTAAGAACCGCTGCTTTAGAACACTGATTTTGAAACTTGTGAATCCATTAGAATCATTAAAAGACAGAATCGCGATTCATATATGAATAGATTTTACATGCACCCCTAGTTTTCTCTTCCTCTTCTCTAAAGCAGCACAGCATGGCCTCACCCTCTTTGCTGCCTTTTCCCGAGGGCGGGGTTTATCTGGGTTTGTGATGTCACGAACCCGGGATGTAACTTGTTGTAGTCCCTACCAGCTGTTTAAACTGCCAGAATTTAAAAAGACGATATCTCCGTTAGCATTGAACTTTCAGCTTCGTAACTTTGCAGATATTGTTTATGCTCAACCAGCAACATTACACACTAACTAACGTTAAAAAAGTTCAATCATAATGAACCACCCCTTTAAGGTCCCATTCACCCATATACCTACTCCTTTACACCCACTCTTGAATTTATACATTTACTTTAACGATGAATAAAGTCAAGTCCCGTCCTTTAATTTTTCACATTCTAAAACCTGTTTCACTCTGAAATTTGTCACAATACATAAATCAATTCAGCCATAACTTCTGTTACATGACTTTAAGTTTGCGAAGCAAAGCAGGACACTAATTATTAATCAAAAATCTAAATGGCAATAGAGGTTTGCTTTTGTTACATTTAAATGGACATTGCGTTTTTCTAGCTGTAAAGGCTAAAACAATGTTAAGATACTAATAAATAATAGAGTTTCGTTGGACTCGGACTCGGCTGTTCGGAACTCGGACTTGAGTCCGACTCTGCCCATTTTGTACTCTGACTTGTCTCGGACTCGATTGGTTAAAGACTCGGACTCGATTTAGGTGGACTCGAACCCAACACGAATAGCTACTGAGAAATGTCATGTAGCTTTTCAGTTGCAAAACTATTTTACTGATCAAGTTGCCGGTGTTGTGCCGAATTCTGCACCCCTGCCAGATTATGCACCCCCTCGTTGAAATCACTACCTGATTGCCTAATCCTAACCTCCCCCCCACACCTACTCCTAAACCTACCAATACTAGGGGGTGCATAATCTGGCAGGGTGCAAATTTCGGCACTACACCAGTCAGCACTGACAAGTTTCTGTGCGCATGCTTGTTCCACGTGTGCTCACGACGACGTGACCACATACGCATTTATTATGTCTATGCTCCAAGTCCCCGACTGTGTCTGTACTGTATGCGTTTGTAGGAGAGAGCGGGAGGGAGAAAGAAATAAAGATGTGGGTGAGAGAGAACGGGAGAAAAACTTGCTTGTGCTTTTCATAGGTAATATAAAGTCATTTCGTGTGGAAAACATGGAAATAATTTGTTGTTTTATCCTATTGCAAAGATTATGCATTTTTCCTCTGTTTTCCACACAAGTTTTTATGGAAATGGATATAGTACTGTATTTTCTGGACTATAAATCGCATTTTTTATCATCTGAAACGTGCTGCGATTTATATTCCAACCACAATATGATGCAATCGAGGTCAAGCGCAAAGCGTACACATTTGGATTGTGACGAGCCATTGATTGTGAGTTTGAATAGTGCATTTCCCATACGCCGGTAGTTTCAGTTTCACTTTAATTATAATTTGTTTAGGCTGGGCGTTTATAATAAATGTTTATAGTGAATGCCACTATAATTTCAGTTTGTTTTATACTTATATTTTTGTTACTTTTTCTGTTCTGAATTCTGCTAAATTTAAGGGATTTGTTTTGGAGTGAGGGGAATATGAATACATGTTTATAATGTTTGTAAACGTTTAGTTTAGATTATTTCTGAATGAAATGATAAAATGTGTCTTATACATCAATCGACTTACACACCAATGCAACTTATCCTTGTGTCATAAAGTGCTCATAAAAAATAATGTAGAGATGGTACAAGAATAGAACTTCCATCTATATACAAGTATACATACAGTACAGTAACTGAGTGTCAGTTTAGAATAAAAATAAATAAAAATCACAGCTTAATTTGTCATACATATACTATGCAGATAGGGATACATATTTTTTTTCTACTTTGTTTTCTAGATTGTTTTTCGACATTATAAAAACGAGACAAAAAATGTTGTCTTCCATATCCTGAGAATGAACAGTTCTCGAGTGCGTTTATGACAGCTTCATTTCCTAAGAAATAATTCGATGACCTGCTGTTCATGGTGCACATATTTAGGTTGTATTCCAGAAATAACGCACAAAGATTCTCCGTTGATCTGGTGAGAGACATCTGAGAGGAATCTCTGGCAAAGTTCAGTAAAAGGTAAGAATTGCAATACAAATGTCATGGTATATTCTGAAAACAGAAACATCTAACATTAAATACAAGAAATATAACACATTTTAAATCACATTGGCCATTCAAGGCCTATATTTAGTTTCGCCAACTGTTGTCCGCTGACTTATATAGCTTATGTATTTTATTACTTCACTGTGAACTCGGGAATATTGTTGAGATAAATAATATGGAGAGGTCATTTATTCAAATAATCAAACCGAATCTAGACATTAAAATGAGAGAGATTAAAATATCACTTTAGCTCTTTGAATGCTCCTCATAAGACATTATTTTTATTGGCTTTTGTGCTACCAAACCAGCAAGTGGTTTATGTATTTTATGTAGACAATTAACAGCTTATTTATAATTGCTGTGTGTTCAGACAATCTCTGTCACTAACAATAAGCACAAGACTTTGTGTAATGAAGTTCTATTCTTGAGTGATCTGCAGTTAAAGTTGGTGGTTACATGGTGTCGAAAAATAGACTTTTTTTAAAAGTCATTACTGACATAAGTTAGTGTAACTGCGATGCAAATTATTAATAAGAGTTAAATATTTTTGCTGTTTTCATTCATGATCAATTGATGCAATTTCTCTTTCAGTTAAGGATCTTAAAGGGATACTCCACCCAAAAAAATCCCTCATCATTTATTCACCCTCGAGTACATGACTTTCTTCCTTCTGTGGAATATAAACTGAGATTTTTAGAAAAAATTGTCCATCTCTGTGATTTCATATAATGCAAATGGTCGGTTCCCTCAAAGTTGACCTTCAGGGCCCTTTTTCACAAAACATCTTAAGGTTAAAGGTAGCTCATAACTTACCAATTTAGGAGAAAATCTTTAAAATAATGGGCGTGTCAGTCCTAAATTTAGGACTCCTAATATATACATTTATATAGCGCTTTTCTGGGTATTCAAAGCAATTTACATTAATCTTCTCAACAACCACCAATGTGCAGCATCCACCTGGATGATGCAACAGCAGCCATATTGCGCCAGAACACCCACCACACACTAGCTTAACTAATATTTTATTCAATAGTACAATAAAAGATTGTTTTCAAGAATACAATATTTTATTTCAGAGATATAAAAAAATATAATCTCAAGTAAGTGTATTTTTCCTTACCTCTCAGGCAGAGTCAGGTAGGCGGCAGTATGTTTCCAATACATTCTTGTTCTCTCTCAACAACGCTCCAACATCACACTCAGACAGCAACACAACCTTGCTAAACTGCGTCCTATCTGCACCTCTTCTGCTGCACTTCTGTCATTTTCTGTGGGTCTCTGAAATTGTCAGTCAGCTGTCAACAAACTTCATTCTGGCCATTGCTTCTCAGTCTACTCTTAGTACCTTGGGCTTGACTGAGACCTGGATTCGTCCAGAAGACTCCGCAACCCCTGCTGTTCTCTCGAACAACTTCCCTTTCTCTCACACCCCCCATCAGGTTGGAAGGGTACTGGTCTTCTAATTTCTAATAATTGGAAATACTCAACCCACTCTTCCCTATGCAATAAAAAATATTTTGAGTTTCATGCTATTATGGTAACAGCTCCTGTTAAACTTCATATTGTAATGATTTATCACCTTCCTGGTCATATACGTATAATCCTTTATAGAGGAGCTGTATGGGCTGCTGTCCTCATTCTCTGTGGATGGCAGTCAACTTGTAGTCTTTGGGGAATTCGAAATCCATCTGGAGAAGCCTTACACTGCAGACTTCCACTTCCACTCCTAGCTTCATTCGATCTCAAATGGCTTACCAACACAAGCTCTAACATATCAGGCAACCAGCTTGACTTAATTTACACATGCAATTGTATCACAGACAACATTTGGTAAAACTTCTAGACATCTCTGATCATTTCTTCATTACATTTAACCTACATATTACTACCCGTGTGCCTCTAATTCCTCTACCAGTTACTTTTAGTCAAAACCTACACTCCCTTTCACCCTTCCATCTTTCCTCTGTAGTGTCATCCTCTCTCTTCCCTCACCCACCCATTTCTAATCTCTGGATGTAAATACAGCAACTGTCACTTTATGATCCACTTTAACTTCTTGTCAAGACAATATCTGTCTAGACAGGCCAGTGCATACTACCCCTTCTAACCTAAAAAGTTGCCCCATGTATCACCATCTTTACTGTATTTTTGCTGAGCAGTCTTTTGGGTGGCTCACCAATGTACTAGATTTTTCTAACACAAAAAAATAAGTAGGCTTGACCAACATTTTTGTGGGGAGATTATTTATTGAAGATGGTAGTGCAGCAGTTCTTCAATAGCAATGTTAGCATGCCTTCCTACAAACAATCTTCACCCTTGTATGAATCCTGGCTTCTACCCAAGTTCTGACTGTGGGATATACAATATACAGATATACTGTAGATATATTTTGTCTATACCTGAAGACAAAAGGGTTTGGGCCCTGTTTCTCATATGATGCAGAATACAAATTTGAATAGGCCAATTGTGAGTTTTAAGAGAAAGGTAGGCTTTTTACAGTACCAGTAGTACCAACTCAATTCAGTTCCTGCTTGAAGGCAACCGCTTTCAAAATCTCCTGTGGATTTTTGTGTGCGCACACTAGTTTCAAATTACAAAACCAAAAGTTTCTATTTACAACATGTTTTTGCAGTGTTGAGTATTGTAGCCAATCACAGGAATCTCTGTTGAAAACAATGGCCAATAAGAGGTGTTTACAGTAGGTCAGACAGAACAAAATAACAAGAGAAAACACACGCACAATATAAATAAGCAGGGCAGTCGCAAGGGGGGTGCAAGGCCCTTTGCGAAGTTGACGTGCGAGGCCCTCTGCAATTTTGTGTGTGTGTGTGTGTGGGGGGGGGGGTTGCTATAGTAACGGACGCATCTGATCGATTGTGATGCCGTGCTCACTGTCATGCTTGCTCACGAATCACGGTCACGCACACACTTATAAGAATTCTAAGATCTACTGCATAATAATAATAATAATAATAATAAAGCAATTAAATAAGTAAATAAGAATGCTAAAATAAGTTATAGGTTTGTAGTCATTTATGAACTAGCCTCTAAGTGCCATCTAAAATTTTCCTCTAAAATGCTTAATCTCAGGCTCCTAGGTTTATTTAAGATCTTAATAATAATAATAATAATAATAAAGCAATTAAATAAGTAAATAAGAATGCTAAAATAAGTTATAGGTTTGTAGTCATTTATGAACTAGCCTCTAAGTGCCATCTAAAATTTTCCTCTAAAATGCTTAATCTCAGGCTCCTAGGTTTATTTTCAGTTATTTTACTTTAATAGGAAAGAAAATAAACTATTCATTGCCATTAAAGTGAAATTATTGAACCTACACATAGGAGCCTGATAAAAATGCTCATTTTAGAAGAAAATTGAAAATGGCACTTAGAGGCTTTTGCATCTGAACTCTTCATATGAAGTAGTAATCAATTTACACTATTTGAAAATAATATTTTATTTTAAAATGTGCACATTCACTCTTATTCGTATGTCTAATAATCGAAAACGCAAATGTCTCTTGTCACGTTAATTTATGATATAGGCCTACATGAATCATGACTGCATATTTACAGTTTAAAACGGCGAAATTTCATAAAAAGTTGAGTAGTTTGCATCACTACAGTCTATTACTGTTGGTTGCTGAACATTTCTATCATAAAACGGTTTTCTAATACAGTACTACTTACATCTTTCCACAAACTCTCGTTGCATTGTGACAGTGACAGTAAGACCCACCTTCTTTGATTTGATTGGCCATCTCAATCATTTTGACATTGACAAGCGCTGTTGGACCACTGAGGCAGACCAGCCTAAAAGTTTTAAAACTTTTTGTCATCCTAACAACAAACGGCTTTTCTCATTTTTATACACAGAGTCTTATACTGTCTATCAGTTATGACTATTTTAGTCTTTCAAAGGACAAAATGGGTGGGAAAACAGTAATAGAAATGAGACACAAACTACATAAAATGCAGGCCAGGAGCGAAGCCCTCTAGAGGCGCAAGGCCCTGTGTGGTTGCACACTTGGCACAGCCCTTGTGTGACGGTACTGTAAATAAAAGATTCATTGTGTAGTTAGTCATTGAATATATCAGGAGTTTTCACATGAGTAAGTCTGGTCAGTTTTGTTTTTCTAAGAGGACCAAACGTCCACGTATACAGCTTTAGGAATGACAAACGTGAGTGTAAGAAATTACGCAAGTGAATCCGTTAAATTGTTCCACAAGTTATTGCTATAATTGACAGTGATAACTGTAGTAATGGATGGAACAACATCTGACAAGTCGATGTCAAAATAGACCTGTGCATTAAGTGATGCAGAGTAAATTCAGAGTAACAAAACTACAACAGCAACAAGCCTGTGTTGGCTGAATATATTTAGCAGTTCTACAGTTAAAAATAAAACTTAAAGCACTCTTGTGTCCTTTTTAAGGCAATGTTTTAAAATATATATATATAGTTTTCAAATTAAATCTAAAGATATTTCAAAATATCTAATGCATTATTATGTAATTATTATACCATTAATAATTAACTTATTGAATTTGTAGTGAACTAGTTAAGTATTTAAATATCTGTTGCTGTGTAGGCTTATTTATTTATTTATTTAAATGACATGACACTTTGTGACTTCCTGCACTTGCTATCCTTTACACTTCAGTACAGTAAAAGTACTAAAATTAGTTGTAAGTCATTTTATAATAAATCCAAAAGAGTGAAAAAAAACTAGGGAGTGGAAATGGCATGAGCTAATGAGTGATCCTCTGCTGCCATCTACTCGTTATAATGGTCATGTCATTCATTCGTGTCATTTTCATTTTAAAAGTATTTGTTTTCCAACAGGAGACACATTTTATTGCACATTTTTTCATGCCATTTGAAAAGTGAATTTTATTGCATAACTGTAGTTAAAAAATAATAAAGGCTTTAAAATATTATGTGTTTTTAAAAAATGTGCACCATAGGCAAACAGCCCTCAGAGGGTTATGGGGAGTGTGTTTGTTTGTTTCACAATTTCTTCAAACATTATCAGACATTAATAAATAACAAGCTGGGTCTTCCCATATTTTTTTTAAATGACTATTCATTTGCCTTTAATCATGTTGGAACTTAGTTCGGCTAGTAGTTTTTGCAGTGGTATTGAAAAAGTACTTTAAGTGTGTTTTAAAACTAGGGATGCTCCAATCCGATATTCATATCGGGTATCAGCTCCGATAGTGCCATTTTTCTCGGATCGGGTATCGGTCATAGAGAGCCTATCCAAATTTTTTTTCCGATTGTGCGAATTATTCTGTGTTACTTCTGAAGCCATATGATAGCTTAATGTGAGCTACATATGAATATTTAAGTTCTTACATTAAAGTTCACACAAACTCTTTTCTCCACTGTGGCTGTCAGTCATTCGTTCAGCCTTTAAAGTTTAAACCCTGGTCGCGTTCGGTTACAGCAGTCAGCTCGGTAAAGCTCTTTCCAAGATCATTCTGTGTTCCCATTATACTTGATTTGTAAATACATGTCTATGATTTTGCAAAAAGGATTTTATCTTCTTGCCGGAGATTAATGTTGTTTTGTTACTTGCTACCGGATGTCTGTGAGAAAAAAACACAGGTGTAGAAAAGACTATAAATTGTTTTTAACGTGCACAGTAACTGAAATTTAAAACTGTTAAAAGAAAGGCTCAATAACTGTTGCACAGATATAATCCACTACGCATCAATTTCTCTTCCCTTTGTGCTTTGCAGTTTTTAACACGAAGCACTTACAATGTGCGCACATTGTAAGCGCTTCGTGCTCATAGACTATCAACCCTCTACATTGCGAGTAAATCACTCGCATATGCGACTAAATCTTCACTCTGGGCGACTAAATGATGTCTAATATTAGCCAATGGCTAATCAATTCTCAGATTTTACTCGTCAGTGTGTGAGTTAGAGGCTGAGTATATGATTAGCACCGATATATTTTCACTCACAGAACACTCTGACTGAGCGCTTCAGAGTTTCACTCTCCGTCAAGCGATCTGATATTTTTCAGTTAATTTGAATGGATGTGCAGCGCAACTGTGTTTGTGTATTTGGCGTAATGTGTTTCTAGTGTGAAGGCGCACGACTCACCGTCACTTTCCCTCACTGTGAGCAAAGAGCAATAGCGATCGAGAGTCTTACATAACATGCAGAATTGATGCGCTACATGTAAACGATATACTTTGTTGTATTTTCCTGTAAAAATAACAGAGATCCTTTGGAATTCTTCAGCTTTTAAGAACTGCCGGGTTTTCCTGTAGTAGGCGGAACTAATGCGCAAACGGCAATCTCATTGGCTGGTGCTCACCTAGTATAGTCCCTGTTTTGAATTCAGCAAGCAAACGCACACAACCTGATTAATATTCATGAATCCAGTAGCTCATTAATCCTTAGTGCGTTTTTATATTGTTCTTATTAGTAGAATTCGTATAATAATACTAATATCTCATCAGTATTATTGATCGTTGTTGTGAAATCTGAGACAATCCAGTAAAGATTTATACCCAAACGAAGGGCTGAGACTACAAGAATATCCCCAATGCAGAAAAAACTCACATACACACATGCACAAACACACATGGTACACACTCTCATAGAACACATTGTAATATTTTTCATGTTTCTGCTGAGATATGACTGTCATTTTTCAATTTTTTTGACTTAACAGTTAGATTTGAGTGATGTGGTGGAGACCAATGAGTTTATATCATATTTATATTTTAAAAAATATATTATATATTTATTTCATACTTATGAAATTGTATGAATATACATAAGAGTAGGTTATAATTCAGTTAGAATTTTTTTTTTGAAAATATGGATTTTGTAATGTTTCAATATGTATTTGAATCCATAAACAACTGAATTGAAGCCTTAAGATTATCTAATTTCTCATGTTTCACTTGTTTTGCTCAGTTAAAAATCTCCATAGGGTTCTATAGGCCCCTCTAGTGGCTGTAACCATAAAATGCAATTTTATGTAATTTTCCCCCACCAGATAGCATCAGAGACACTCAGTGACTCAATTCCTAGGCCATCTGTTGGTTTTTGATGAAACAGGACTGAAATTGTGTCTTTCTTTGTTTTTCTGTGAAATAATGTACAAAAACTGCTTATTTGCTTATGTTTTCTTTAAAATATCCAGAATAAAAGGTAAATATGATTTTTTTTTTAAATCACCAAATAATAATAGAAAAGCCTACATTAAAAATTAGGGGGAAAAATTATAAAAATGTTCCAATACAAGCTTTCTGGACCAAAAATAAAATTATTGTCATTTTTGGCCTTCGGGTCATTTTGACCCGCGAGGGACACCTTTGTTATAGGTTCGGATGAGGGTTTTAAGTAATAAACGGAAAGCAAAGTTTTTTTTTTTTGCTGATCCTAAAAATGATTCGATCCATAACTCAAAAAACTGAAATATGATTTTGTGATCCGTTGAACAACTAATATATAAAAATTCCAAACAAAGCCAGAACAGAGAAACACTGTAGTGTTTTTTTTCCTGAATGAATGTGTTTTTGAATAATTTATTTGACCCAATGACTCAATAACCAATGGGCATAAAGCAAGTGGCACAAAGACAGCCACTTGCTTCCTTTCTATATAAATCAACTGTTTTGAACAAAACTTTTGAATGAATGATTCAATGAATCACTCATTCAGACAGGGACTTGCTGCCACCTACTGGCGGTTTAGCATTTAAAAAAAACAAGGAAATTGTTTAATTATTGTTATGGGGGAAAAAATACAATTGAGATATCGTTTTTTTTGTCAATATCGCACAGCCCTAGCACTGAGTGACTTCAATAAAGCACTGGTGAGGACTCTGTGAGTGTGTCCTACATAAAGCCAGCACTTCACCTGTTGAAAGCCAACATCTTGAACCTGAATGATAACAACACTAACAAAAACAAATTAAAACAACCATGTTTGATTACTTTTAAGCCAAATATCAGGATCCCATCACTAATGACATGCTGGATCTGGCTTTGCTTGTTGATCCAAGGTTCAAAACCCAATACATTGAAAGCAACAAGATAAAGGGAATATTAGCCAGAGCTGTGCAGTGTTTCCCACATACTTACACTCTATGTGTGGCGGCACTTCCCCCGGGGGAAATATATATGTATATAAAGTAAATATAAAACAGCAGACGGGCTTACTGAACATGCAAATTCATTGTCAGCCATCAGGAGGCACTTTTGGAGCGACAGAACTAGCGGTTTCCCCTGTAATGGCAGAACACAAAGCTGCGCTGCGCTCATGAACGCTACTTTATCAGGAATTATAGGAAAGATTTTAAAAAATGACATCAAAACTTTTCTGAAGATGAATCGGTTCCATTCAAAGATACATTCATATAAAAACACCAGTGCTGTGTTTTGATTTTGAAGCGTGCAGTGCTCTTGTTTATTCACTGAAGTCAAAGCCTTTTGGAATATTTATTTGTGGTTTTAAAACCATACAACTAAATTATTTCTTTTTTATATAAGTCTATTAAAGTTTCAATTAAATTTCCAAGAGGTGCGGCCTCTATATTTTCTTCAAAGCAGAGGTCCGGAAAAAATAAATAAATAAATAAATTACATGTATTGAATTTTTACATTTAGATACATGTGAAGCCATGTGACAAAAAAAATACTGTTTCTGTTCAGGCTTTTCCTCCTGAAATCTATACTATTTTAATATTTTGCTTAAAAGCATTATCTACTAAAATGTCTACAATAATCAAAACGTTCTCATCTTGAGCAGAAAAGAAAGATAGTTTCAAAAGTTTACGTTCTATAGCCATCTAACAACAATTTTCTAATTATAATTACACAATTCTTTTGAAATGTTCTTAGCCAGATTAATAATGCTAAATGTATATCAGTGCTAAAATGTCTTGCCACATCTGTTTTGAATAGGTTAGATAAATAGATAGTAAGAAAAATAACTATTTTCAGCATTGTTTTTTTTCTGCTGTGTTTTAGTAAAAGTAATCTATAATTTTGCTGCTCTCCGTGTTTCTGTTGTTGTTAAAATAACTGCGTCATCTACACCGGCGCGTGTCCGGAAGGAGAGAGCGAGAGAGAGAGAGAGAAAGCGCACTGAGCTGAAATGGCTTGAATAAAGCACGTTTGGCTTTAGATAAAAATACTAGCACAGCCTATATAGCGCTGAAAGATATTTACTATAAACGACCCCGAGCGCTTGTTATGTGATCTGCTCCGCTGTTTTGACGCGCTGCTCACAAAATGGTGCTGCTGCTCACAGACCTGGGGTTTGGATGCGGTCCGCCTTTTGAATATTAGTTATTGTCACGAATCCTGTCCATGAACTTCCGTCTGCTTGCCACCAGAGGTCGCCCTCCCATTATATTGACTCTCACACCCCACAGACTGTTACACATTACCCTGGACTACATTTCCCATGCTCCATTGCACTAATCACAAGCTCACCTGAAACCAATCACACACAGCTGCTACCAATAACACACACTATATAAATCAGTCTCACGCCACCATTCAACGCCGAGTATCGTTTAGCATATCACTGTTTAGCTGATAGCTACCTTACGGCGCCTGCTTTAGCTTTCCTAGCCTTATCTGAGTCTTGCCTTGTCTGTTTTCTCGTGTTCTGATCATTGCCTGTGTATCTCGGATTACCCCTCTCGTCTTGCCGTGTTCGGATACTGTTTGCCCCTGCCTGGACCTTTGCCTTGTACCTGGATTATCCCTCTAGTCTCGCCCTGTTGGATTACGTTCGCCGTCGACTGACCCTCGCTTGACTGCTCTTGCCTTGTCTTCTACATACCAGTTTGCCATTGTCTGACCCATGCCTTTTTCTGACCACGTCTTCTAAATAAATCTTACAAATGGATCCGCACGTCTCACGTAACAGTTATATAAGGTTTAAGACTTGAGTTACTTTTAAAATATTAATATTAACGAGTCCTTTTCCTCGAGTCGAGTCCGTCCATATAAGCTGCCAATGCTCCGCATACCCAGGCCATTTTAGAGAATAAGTTCACGGGATAATTCATTCTTATCACTCAGCATACCTGGTGAAAAGCCACTGATTTCAGGTCGAGTCTGAAGTCAAGCCTAAAATATTTAAAGTCACTAACTCGATTGCCCATCTCTGGTACATGGAACATGGCTTTTAATAGGGCTGTGCTCCTTGCGGAGACGTGTATCGCAAACGGATGCTTCTGTATTGATACAGCAGCATATGTAGCAGTTTTGAAAAATAAACAAAACAGCAAAGACCCATTTAAGTTTTAAAAAAATTATTTGCACCTCTTAATTACTCTGAAATTAGAAGCTGAATTATATTATTGATATTATTATTATTATTATTATTATTGCGTTTACAGGGTACGGTGGTTTTGCTGTTGTAAACACTACTGTTGCTGTTGTAGAAAAAAAACTTTGATTTAGGCTGGCTGCAGGCTTTAGGCATCCCACTGTCAACTGCCTAGCCACACCTTAGCAACCATTTAGAGGATCATTGCAACTGAATAGTATAGTATATATATTTCTGTCATGACAACTCTCGGAGGGATTGGCATGGTAATGTACATGACAATGTTAATGTATTTGGTCTTGGTGGAATAGATCTGCTACGCTGCTGCTGCGGCAGAGCAAGTACCAAAACTTGCTACTGCCAAGACATCCACAACATGCTGCTGTAAGCATGTAAGAAATAAAGTCGTCTAGTTATCAGATCTAGTTATCAGGACTGACTTGAATGAACAAATAAAGCAGAATATAAATGTTCTTTCTCCATTTTCTGAATTACACAGCACAGCAATAGCACACGTCACATGAGCACATTTCTCCGAGCTACGCTACCCATAATGCATTTCACTCGGAACTGCAACAACCATTGCGATAACTCTTAATTATAGCGATAACTCTTAATTCCCTTCTCCCGCAACACTATCATTGATATGACTGTGATAAGCGCGTGCTTCTGACGCTGCGTGCAACTGAAATCAACCCCGCACTCATCACAATGAAAACATCAACCTTAGAAATAACGAACGTGAACACTGGGATAATCGCCGATGTATATGGAGAACCCCAGTTGAAATGCTACAGCTGTATAAACACATGCTAAATGCTGCTGCTAATATGCTTAATATTTCACTGCTACATATAATTCAAACTGCTAACATGACATTCAGTTTCAAATTGTTTACGGTTGCTCATTTTGTATTCAATTAGGCAGACCACGCAAATATACACAGCGATATTGATTAAAAGAGCTTTACTTATCTTAGTTGTTGAATTAGGCTGCTCTGGAGTGTACTGCCAACTGCTACAGCAGGGTTCCTCAATTAGTTTTCGCCGAGGGCCGAATTCTGCCAACAATACCAAGCCCACTGACCTATATACTGTGTGTATATATATATATATATATATATATATGTGTGTGTGTGTGTGTGTGTGTAATTGTTATTATTATTACAATTATTGTATTATTGTTGCTTTTGTTAAAATAATCACAAGATGGTCACAAGATGAATATTCAGATTTTTCCCCCAGTAGTCTGTTTTATTCAAACAATTATGAACATTTTTGCATTTAGATAAAGAAGAACTTTGCCTGTTGAATATTAAAAACAAATGAACAAACAAAAAATCTGGATCTCCATGTCTGCCATGCAAATCAAATCAACAGACACGATGCAATAAAAAGTATCTTTTCCATGTAGTTTTATGTCCTAACCACCCGCTATAGTGACACGTGACAATAAGCGACATGGGATTAAATTTTAGGAACGGTTTTTATTTTCTGCACCGTCGCGGCAGGAACAACATACAAAATATTACAGTGATAATATCAGGTAATGATTATGTGCTTTATTCAATGTTAAAAGTGTCTAATGTGAGTCTGAATATTATTTTGCGTTATCTTTATAGCCATAGTGAAAGCAATAATAAATATTTTACCTCAGATCTTGAAAATAAATTAAAGCAAACTTGTACGTTAAAACTGTGAACTCACTGCGAATCAACAGGTGAATTCCATAAAGATATCAGTCACTCACTCACTCAAAACTGTTCAGTCCATTCACATTTGAATCATATATTTTCCGTGTCCACTTTTCTTTTCTACACACTTGCCATGTTTTTGCTGCATCGAATCTACACTGGACGTGACAAAGCATTGCAAATCATTTGAACGAGTCAGCAGTTTACTGTCGGGGATTTGTTGTGTCGCGCCACATCCAAGACAGCATCAATACGAGTTCTATTATATGTTATTGCGTCGCGTCGCGCCACGCCACTCGCATCCGGTGTAGACACGATGAAAGTTAATGTAGCTTTCTGATGCTGCATTTGAATTTTCATGCAACATTATTTGAAATTAATGCGGGCCAAACTTTTTTTTTCTCACGGGCCGGATGTGGCCCGCGGGCCGGCTATTGAGGAACCCTGTGCTACAGCAAACAAAGGCCAGGTATTTGAATATTGAGCAGCGAGCTTATTGGCTACCGATATAGGAGAGAACCAATCAGCTGCCATGTGACATGTATGACCTATGCAACATCTGGTAAATCATTGCAACTGAAGAGTAACATGAATAAGTAATGTCTTGGCACAATAACAGCTTAGAGATATGGTGGTTGGCTCTTTTGATTCAGGCAGACAACAATTCAATAAATTAGCCAAACAACTGCTATGCCCACCCAAGTAACCATCCAGAGCAACTATAGCAATTATATGGCAGCATGAATAAGCCATATCTCAGCACCACAACACTGTACTAACGGAGCCGATGATGTCACGGAGCTGAGAGGGTGCACGGAGGCCTAGCTCCCACATCATTTGACATTTTTTCAACTTTTAACGAGACAAAAAGTTAATTTCACATCCGTTTGGAGGTATATTTGGGAACAACAACATGTCTAGCAAGGACGGGGGTACTTTTCCGAGTGAAAAAGGCCCAAAATCCCAACAAAATCTTCGGAGCAGGCCTGCCGACGCTGATTCACAGGATGGCAGCACATGCGAATGTGGCTACTCACTTAAGCTTACACGCGAAGTCACGGAGTGCATCAGCAAAGTTTTGGACGAGAAACTGTCAACATTCACGAATGTTTTGGATGCTATCTCGCAGCGTGTTGAAGACAACACTAAACGTATTACCGACGCAGAGCGCCGAGTGTCTGACATGGAAGACACCGCGACCTCGATGGAAAACAAGCCGAGAAAAACAGAAAAGTTAATGCTGATGCCATCTGAAAAGGTGGACGACTTGGAGAACAGGTCAAGGCGAGACAATATTCGAATCTTAGGGCTCAAAGAGGGGTTTGAAGGCTCTCAGCCCTCTGCATTTTTCACTACATGGCTACCAAAGATGCTTGGGCTGGACACCACGAAAGGCCACTTTAAAATCGACCGAGTGCACAGAAGCCTCGGCCCACAGAGGGGAGACAGATCGAGACCGGTGCTCATCAAACTTCACAACTTTGCCGACAAGCAGCGCATAATGTCTGCTATAAAGGCCCAGCTCTACCTGGAGGTGGATGGTCAGAAAGTCTTCATTCAGCAGGACTTGTCTGCTGCCGTCAAGGAGAAACGTCGGAGTTTCAACAAATCTTGCGAGGTGCTGATCCAGCGTGACATTCGTTTCGCCATGCGATTCCCGGCCGTGCTTTGTTTCACATACGAGGGACAGAAACATTCATTTCATTGCCCGCGAGAAGCCCAGGCATTCTTGAATGGTTTGCCTTGACTTTCTGACGACGGATCCCACTGTACGGTATTGAACTGAGTTTGCTCTCGTCATTATCGTGTTGTCGTTCTTTTAAACCGCAGGAATGACCTCTACTCTCCATTTCTCTGCTGACTTTAAATACTGATTGCGAGGCCATGATAGTCGTGTTTATGCATATATAAGTCTGTTTTTATTTATTATTATTTTTACTTTCTCCCCCCCCCCCCCCCATGTTGTATGCTCTGGACAATTTTTGTTGTTGTTCCTGGTTTGTATTTTTCTTTTCTTGAAGTCGTTGATGCTGGAGTGGGTTGTTTAAAGATGGTTAACAGTTTTTTTACAGGTCATCTTTTTGGGCGTGGCCGTTACGCCTCTTAGGGTCATTGGTTCTGAAAAACCTGGCTACTCTTTCAGGTTGTTCAAAGGCTGGTTGGCAGTGTGTTCTTTCTATTTTAAGTTTGTTTTTCTTTTCACATTGAAAAATTTTAGTGTTGGTAACCCGGAAAATGTGTGTCTTTTTGTTTTGTTAATTTCTAAAGTGGTCAAATTATACTTTGCTTTCTCAGTGCCTAGCATGTCCGTCCTGAAACCAAATTTCAGGTGTCTCTCCGCGATCCATTCATATAATTTTGGGTATTTAGGTTATGAGTGATATTAAGATTGTTTCATTAAACCTTAAAGGGATCAACCGTGTAATTAAGAGACAAAAAATAATATCTTATCTTAAAAGGGAACAAGCTCAAATTGCTATATTACAGGAAACTCATCTGACTGAAACAGAACACCTGAAGCTCAGACGAGGATGGGTGGGTCAAGTTTTCAGTTCCTCCTTTAATTCTCACAGTAGGGGAGTAGCAATCTTAATTTATAAGAAGTTACATTTTAAGTTTTAGGATATGATAAAAGATACAGGAGGACATTACATTCTTATTGTTGGCCAGCTTTTTGGTGAAAGGGTCCTTATTGGAAGTGTGTATGCTCCAAATTCATTTGAACCTACTTTTTTTCTCTGAATTAACTGCTAATATTTCATCCTTTTCTGTTAATCACATTATCATTGGTGGAGACTTTGATTGTGCGCTTGATCCCAGTATAGACCTTAACCCACCTAAATATACTACAGCTTCAAGGCAGGCCGCTAAACTGATTAAGTTTTGTGACGATTTTGGCCTACTTGATGCATGGAGCATTATAAACCCTAAAGTCAGAGACTTTACATTTTATTCACACCCACATAGGATGTCCTCTAGAATAGATTTTGTGTTTTTGTCTAGACAGATTATGGACAGAACAAAAGAGTGTGCTATAGTCATATGTACTTTATCCGATCATAAATCTGTTTATGCAGTCATCTCTCCACCTTATATCAACCCGGCATCTCGCTATTGGCGATTACAATCTTCACTGCTCAGTAACCCTAAATTCTTGGCGTTTCTTGAAAAAGAATGGATGATTTTTATGGAAAACAACAAGCAGCCTGATACAGATCCATCTCTTCTTTGGAAAACAGCAAAGGCTTATATTAGGGGGTCAATAATATCTTATTCGGCAGCTTGTGAAAAAAGTCTTATGGAAAAACAACTGGAGTTAGAATGCCTTGTTAAGGATTTAGAGAATAAATTTATTAACACCCCTTCACGTGTTTTGCAGAAAAATCTAGATGCAGCTCGCTCAGCCTTAAATCAAATCTTAACTAGAAAGGCGGAGACCTCAATGCTGTTTGCTAGGCAGAGACTATACGAATAAGCCAGGCCGTTTGCTGGCACGACTGGCAAGGGGCAGGAACGAGGCAAGCATGATTTCATCCCTTAAGGATGGCAAGGGCAGTTTAACTCATGAGTCTAAACAAATTAACACAATTATGAGAGAGTTTTATCAGAAGTTATACTCATCAGAGACTAGTGTCTTAGCTGACTCGTATTCTTTTCTGAACCAAATTAAACTTGCTAGTTTATCCGATGAGCAGCGGGCAGACCTGAATAAGCCCATCACAAAGGAAGAAGTGTTAGAGGCAATTAAGTCTCTGAAAGGTGGCAAAGCTCTGGGCCCTGATGGTTTTGTGCCGAAGTTTTACAAAAAAATTAGCAAATTCATATTAGAATCTCTAACAGATACATACATTGTTTCATTTAAAAAGGGGTGTTTACCGGCTACCTTAAACATGGCATATATTTCATTGATCCAGAAAGAAAAAAAACATCAGATGAATGCAGTTCTTACAGGCCTATAAGCTTGTTAAATGTGGATTGTAAGCTGTTATCCAAGCTGTTAGCAAGAAGACTTGAATCACTCCTCCCTCAACTAATAAACCCGGACCAGACAGGTTTTATTCAACAAAGGTTGTCATATTCTAATGTCAGGAGACTGATAAACAATACAGTATTCACAAATATCCAAAACTGAAGTGCTTGCCGTTTCCTTAGACGCAGAAAAGGCGTTTGACCGTGTGGAATGGGCGTATATGTTTGAAGTGCTGGGCAAGTTTAATTTAGGTACAGACTTTATTAACTGGATTCGGACTCTATACTGTGCACCAACTGCATGTGTTATTACCAACGGCCTTCGCTCTCTTCCTTTTCCGTTGGGGCGAGATACAAGGCAAGGTTGCCCTCTGTCCCCTCTCCTTTTTGCCTTAATTCTGGAACCCCTTGCAGAGACTATCAGAACTCACACTGATATCCAGGGGGTTGAGATTGGTCAGTCAGTTCATAAAATTGCATTATATGCCGATGATATACTTCTATTTCTTACAAATGCGGAAACTTCTATTCCCACAGTTCTCAAGACTATTGATTCTTTTAGTTTGATATTGGGTTATAAGATAAATTGTGATAAATCTGAAGTTATGCCCCTAGGGGGAGATATCTCTACTAGCGCCTTGTTAAGTTGTCCTTTTAAGTGGTCTAGAACAGGTCTCACTTATCTTGGAATTCGACTTTCACCTGATTTATCAGAACTTTGGAAACTTAACTTAGCCCCACTTATTAAAAGTATAAAAGATGATTTAGAGTGCTGGTTTAACCTCCCCATATCTTGGATGGAGAGAATTGATCTCATTAAAATGAACATCCTTCCTCGAATATTATATCCCATGCAAATGTTACCACTCTGGTTTCCTAAAAAAAATATCTCAGATTTGGAAAGAAGTTTTTCAAAATTCATCTGGCAAGGGAAAAAGCCAAGGGTTAAGATGAAGATCTTACAACTGCCAGTAGATAGTGGTGGACAGGCATTACCTAATTTGAAGTTTTACAATTGGGCTTGCCATACTCGTACAATTCTGAATTGGCTGCATTCTTATTTGAAATCCCAGCCCTGCGTTGATGAGTGGGCAGTGATGCCATACTCGTTGTTAAGTCTGCTTACGAGTAGTAAGGGCCTTAAGTTATGGCCTGAAATTAAAAACAACCCTATCATATTCAACACAATTAAAGTATGGCAGGACATTATGAAATGCGCAGGGAGAAGGGGCTTTTTGTCAGGTCTGACACCTTTGACTGGCAATAGAGATTTTCTCCCTGGTGTTCAAAAATCCTTATTCCATAGATGGCATGGAAAGGGTAATTACCAGCCATTACCAGAGTGGCTGGTAATTTATTTTTAGATAACACTTTAATGTCTTTTAACCAACTAAAGGACTAATTTGAGCTTGAAAGTGGTAGTTTTTGGGGATAACTTCAGATTCGCCATTGTATTAACTCTGGTAACCTCAAGCCTACTGGGGAAATGACTGTATACTGCGATATAGATGGTTTTTGGTTGAAAATTACCAACACACGACACCTTATTTCAAAAGCTTATCTTTTTTTTTTTTATTCAGTTGATCACAGTGGTATTGATCATATTTGGCGTACGTGGGAGAAAGATCTCAGTACTGAGTATATCGATGATGACTGGGTAGATACCGTTAAATCTATTAGAAGTATATTTACGTGCAATAGGCTGGTCGAAATGCAATACAAATTATTGCTAAGACTCTACATTACCCCACAAATTCTGAATAAGATTAATAGTAATCACTCTCCATTATGCAATAAATGCCAGAGTGAAATTGGTACTTTCATGCATTGTTTTTGGCATTGTCCAGTCATCACAAAGTTTTGGGAGGGGTTGGCACGGAAGATGGGGAATATTTTAAAAATAAACTTTACCAAGGACCCTGGGTTTTTTTTTACTTGGCTTGCCAGCAAAAGACATTGCTTTAAGCGCTAACCGGTTTGTACTCTGTGATAAGCTCCTGTTACTCGCTAGAAAATGCATCCTTATTGAGTGGATTCACTCTAGACCCCCATCACTTTCCCTTTGGTATAGAGAGATCTTCAGAATATTCCCTATGGAGAGACTAACTGCAGTGGTTAGAGGAGACAGTGCCAGGTTTGAAGAGATGTGGGGGCCTGTTATGGAACATCTTCCAACCAGGCTACAAGAGATTATATTTAAGGGAAGATTTGTATTTGAATAAGCATTCCTTTTTCCTGAATAACTGGTTTACTTATACTGTATGAGATCGAATGGGCTGAGGGGCAAATAGCTAGGTCAAGAGGTTCATGATAGGCTGAGAATTTTATATATTTTATTTTCTTTGTATTTTCTATTGTTTGTTTTTGGTTTTTTTATTTTTGCTTTTTATTTATTTTTAGAATTATTATTGTTTTGTTTCGATTATTGTACCGTAATATGGTTTAACCCCTTGTATTATTGTGTTTTTGTCTGTTAATAAAAAATAAAAAAATTAAAAAACACTGTACTAACAATCTATCTATCCTTAAATCCTTCTAATTTCAACAATGTACTTCAAGCTTAAATCCATTTAAATTTCAAAAACTTCAAACTTCTAGATTTTGGCCAGACTTTCTCGAGCCAATATCAAAGTTTATCTTAACACTTTTAAGTTAATTTTTGATGTGAAATGGCTGTAACCGTTTTAGTACGACAAAGGTTTATTCAAATCCACAAAAAGACTCCCATCTTTATCCTACAGCCTGTAAAATAAATCCTAAACTTTTCTGGTTAGTTGGAGATCTTTTAAGAGTTATTCATATTCTTTAATATTTATTATTTATTTATTATTTAAAGGTTTAATTCTAGATTTTTTTTCATTGGATTCACCACAATTATCTAAACCTTGTTAAAAAGTTAAAAAGAGTTAAAAAGAGTAAAAAGTTATTACATAACATATTACTAACCTGACAATCATGAACAATGGTGACGACCACAGTGGATTCACATACGGCTCCCATGCATGCCATCATAGCATATTCCATGTCTGCAAAGCCTTCACCTTTTCCAATTCTGTAGCCTATAGACATTAGATAGCATCATTGCATTATGAGAAGATACAATTCTCAAGTTGTAGAGTTAAGATGTAGAGTTACCTTTATCAGACACAGCCACTGATCCAACTACAACAAGATCCACCTGAACTTTGTCATCTAAACCGACCGGGACACTCAACTCTTTAAGACCCTTAAGCACAAAGAGTTTGT
This sequence comes from Sinocyclocheilus grahami, assembly GCF_001515645.1. Classification (NCBI taxonomy): domain Eukaryota; kingdom Metazoa; phylum Chordata; class Actinopteri; order Cypriniformes; family Cyprinidae; genus Sinocyclocheilus; species Sinocyclocheilus grahami. Next base: position 192,272 of record NW_015506462.1, on the reverse strand, counting down.
CAACTGAAGCAGATGTAGGAGACTGCAGACACACAACACATATCACATAACATCTGAATATACAGTACATGACTTCACCTGAGATGTAGAACAAACACGTAGTTCTTCTTTGGTTGCACCTTTTGGTGTAATGATCCTGTTAAATAATCCAGTTTTTAGCCGAGGTGTTGGAACAAGCAATGTTTTTCTTGCCTGTATTCAAACATAAAATGGGTTATGAATTATGTTATAGTACTAAATTAGTTTTGTTAGCAAGCAATCTGAACAATATACCTGCAGAGAAGCTAGTCTAACCCCCTCTAGTGGTTTATCAGGATCTACTTTGACCACAGCAGCTTTGTTGAAGATTTCTAGCAGTGGCACCTTTTCACATGCCTCCAGTGCACCCTGAAATTGGGGATAGCACTGGATAAGATATCACTTCAGTGGAACTTACTTCTAAAGTAATGAAGCGTGCCTGTTCCTGAGGTCTGTCCGGATTCACTTTAATCACTCTGCTGGATCTAAACGTGTGCAGATCTGGAAGCCTGTTACAGGCATAAGCTGCTTCCTAAACCAACAGTCCACATAATCGTTACATTACAGATTTGTGTTAAAATATTAAAGTTGCTTTATTATGTACATTACTGTTTATTGTTGGTCATTAATTATTTTGTTCCATAACATTCTTTTTTGTCTTTTTTTTTGCTGAAAAGCCATTAAATAGGCAACTCTATTTCAAACACAAATATAGTTTAGATGACTTTTTTAACTTTAGAAAACATTTTGCATTTCAAATAAAGGTACTCAAATCAATGTCAATAAACAGTACGTCCTCATTATGACAATGTAACCCATACTTTGTTTGCCTGACTGGAGTGAGATTTTAATGACATGGGTTGCATGCTTTGTCGCATCCAGTGTAGATCCAATGTGACAGCAAAAAATGGCGAGTGTGTAGAAAAGAAAAGTGGAGACGGAAAATAGATGATTCAAATGTGAATGGACTGAACAGTTTTGAGTGATTAAGTGACTGATATCTTTGTTATGAAATTCACGTGTTGGTTCGCAGTGAGTTCACAGTTTTAACGTACAAGTTTGCTTTAATTTATTTTCAAGATCTGAGGTAAAATATCTATTATTGCTTTCACTATGGCTATAAAGATAACGCAAAATAATATTCAAACTCACATTAGACACTTTTAACATTGAATAAAGCACATAATCATTTTAGATCAGGGATCCTCAAATCTGGCCCACAGGATCCACTTTCCTGCACAGTTTAGCTCTAACCCTAATCAAACACACCTGAGCATGCTAATCAATGTCTTCAAGATCATTATAAAATCACAGGTAGGTGAATTTGATCAGGATTAGAGCTAAACTCTGCAGCTCATTGGCCCTCCAGGGCATGACTTAGATGCTCAATATGACCAAAATCTTATATCACGGTTTAAGTCATTTAATATCACCCTACCTGTATGTATACTACGGAACCCCTAAAGGAACATTTTGGTGGGAAAAATATGGGGTGGGAAGAAAAAATATTTTTCAAATCTTTTGCATTCTGTTGCAAAACTTTTGCGTTCCTCCAAGAAACTCTGCGTTCGCTTGCAAAACTTTTTCAGTACACACCTTAAAGCATACTATTCACAGACAATCAGAATATGAGCCAGAGTATGAACATAACGTGCTAAATTACACGCTCCCCCATAGAAAGAAAACACTTTATTAATGGACTAAGACAGTGGTACAAAAAGGCCGAATTCGGTATAGTTTATTAATACAGGAAAGCAGATAAGCCCAGAATATGAACAGAAAGTGCTAAGTTGCCCGTTAACCCTCTGGTATTGTTCTTTTGGAAGTCACACTTTGTTTGCGTTGTTGTCAAAAGTGACCAGACACTTGAAATGTAAACATTTTTTATTTGTATTTTGAGAGAATTTCATGGTAATATTTAATATTTATGCAATAATTATGTTCACTTTCCCCATTGAAAATAATAAAAAAAAATCTAATATTTTTTCTATTACTTTTCAATTATGGCAATATATCATGTTAAAATAGAGACAATAGCCTTGTCCAAATACCCACACTTGCGGTCTTTGCACTTGACTACTTATATGACATATTTCCTGTATTTGGCCCAAGCGTTCAAGTGAGCATGAAGACCACAAGTGTGTGTCGTACTTTTCATTACCTGATGGGACACACTTGTAGTGTTGTAGAAATGCAAGTGTTTACATAGCTTTATTTTAATTTTAATTTTAAATACTTTGCATTTTAAAATCAACTTCTAAATGTCTGTTCAGTAGTCCCTATAACATGACAATTTTAATTTGTGGTGCTTCTAATTAAGTGATAAAAAGCAGTTGCAAATGTTGTACAAAATATATATCACCACTACTCATCTTTTCACCAATAAAACGTAAAAACAGTGTTTTTCTACCAAATTATATGTAATATCTAATTATTATATTAATATTTAACTTGCTTTGGAAAGGTTGTGACAAAAAGTCACAATTTATTTCCAGAACATGATGCATGATGGGATACACTAAGCCTCGAATAGCGCTCCGGAGCGGTATTCGAGATAGTGTGGATTTAGTGTGCTTTAAGGGCACTGGGACAGTCTTGCGCACTTACTTCCTGTCAAGCACGCGCTCTCAAGTGGCCAAGACCGCAAGTGTGGGTATTTGGACAAGGGGATAGACTTTAAAAAACAATTTATGAAGACAGATTAGTGCCATCTGGTGGGAGTAAAAAAAACTTCTGCAATTCCATGGTTTAGCCACTAAACGGATTCCTATACAGCTCTATATAAAATACTTTAATTCTCTGGTTGTTTTTAGACAAATACTTTTAAGTTGTGGATGTGGATTTATATTTAGACATTCTCAAAGACTACTTTTTGTAAAGGTTTAGTTTTTTTTTTTTTTAAATGTAGGTTTGAAATGTCAGCTTTTACATAAATTTTACTACAGTCAAACCTGAACACAAAGGAAGACATTTTATTACATATAACATCAAAGTTCAACAAAAATGTAACAAAAAATTAACAGGAATGCTTTATCAGAGGTTAATCAATCTGATTTCATCCTCTTATTTGAGACTTCTGGCTAAATTTTGCAATATTGTTACAGCCACACCAGTTCATTTGTGCGTGTATGATAGTGTGTTGTGTGTGTGTGTCTGTTTTGTACTCTTGAAGTGTCACCCCTTCCTTAGTTTCTGTGTTTTTGTGGCAGTGTGTCTAAATTATTGATTATATTTTACGTATTTGTAAAAACATGCTTTGTGTTACAGTCACACTAGTTCATATATGTCTGTGGGGTGTGGGTGGAGTCACACCCCACGTTGCTCTGTACTTCTTTCTGCATCGTGAATGATTTGTAGATTGTACACACAAAAATGTTTAGCATATTTCCCATTCATTTCCAAAGGCGGTCATTTTTGACCATGGACAACAAGTGTTATGACCATTTAGCATTTTCGAATCAAGATATTGTCATTGATAGGCGACAATGAACAGGGCGAGCCATTAGGCTAATTCGAGATGCATCAGTGCTGCACAGACCGATCAGCATTTGACACCAAAGTACCGCAAGAGCAATTCAAAAGCTTAGAGAGTCGTCTGCTCTCCAATCACTCTTGCATTACTTTGACGCCATATTGGTCTGCGCAGTGCCGATGCATCTTGAACAAGCCTATTATTTAAAATTGGAATTTCTCTGGATTCATAAAATCCTTGGGAACTTTTGGGATAACGCAAGTACACAACTGCATGAAATATATAACACTGTGCAAGTGGTTTTTGGATATTTTATTATGAAAATCTTACATATTGTGCCTTTAAGCGAAGATCTCCAGTCGCATTCATGCATTTATACTAGTGTGTGGCAGTTTGCGCCGGTGCGCATAGGCAGAGCACACAAGCGAGTCATTTTAAAACATCAAGACAAATAAAATTACGACTTGACAATACTTTCCTTACTGAGGTGAAAATCTCTGTTCTGAGACAGTCAGCCTAGAATGCGCACAACGAGCCTCCCTCTATAATCACTAAAACCTGTCACTCACTTCAGTTCATCACGATCGTGAACTGAAGCTCTCTATAATGCACAATGAATCTATTATTTACATCATATCTACACTTTTATAAGGAGAGGATTCGGGAGCATGCAGAACTCAGCACTTGACAAAAACTTTGTGTTTTGAGCGGTGAGTGGATTCTAACTTAAACACTTCTGGTCATTATGTTCAAGAAATTAACAGATATGTCTGTGATCGGCTACATTGCTCAACGCTGCAAATATGTTTTGCCAATATCAGATAAGGCCCCCTGATTCACTGGGCATACCTTGCTCATATGTTAAAGGGATAGTTCACCCAAAAATGAAAATTAGTCCATGATTTACTCACCCTCAATGCATCATAGGTGTATATGACTTTCTTCTTTCAGACGAATCAAATCGGAGTTATATTAAAAATTGTCCTGGCTCTTCCAAGCTTTATAATGGCAGTGGGTGGGTGTTTCTGTTCAACAGTCCAAAAGTCATCCAATAAAATGCATCCATCCATAATAAAAAGTGCCTCACAAGGCACAAGATGAATAAAGGCCTCCTGTAGTAAATCGATGCATTCTTGTAAGAAACATATCCATATTTAAAATGTTATAACCACTTTTCTGTAACTTACGCTAACTGTCATACGCAGAAGCTATTTCTGTCAAAATTGTCTCCTGGTGGAAAACGTCACCGGTTACTCTCGTAACCTTGGTTCCCTGAGAGCGGGAAAAAGACATTGCGGAGTATCCGCTTTGTGAACTCCTATCCTTCCACATTTCCTGAAGTCCTATTGGCTCACGCCAGTCCAATTGATTAGCCAACTGTCCCGAAATAAGCAAATATAAAATGCGGTGCACGCGACAATTACGTCAGAATCTGATCCTAAACGCTGCCCTGCTAATCGAGCTGCGATCACAGCGAACTCCGCAATGTCTTGTTCCTGCTCTCAGGGAACCAAGGTTACGATAGTAACCGGAGACGTTCCCTTTCGAGCTTTCTCTCTCAGCCCACACAAAGGTTATACACCAAGCAGGGATAGAACACACCCACAACTCCCAACCAATATTGACATTTGCCACACAAGCTCTCAGCTGATAGGCGAAGATAAGCCAATGAACGTCTAAAACCCAGGTATACTAAATTTGCATATCTGACATGAAATAATAAGATCCTGGAATGAATACAGGGCAGATACAGCAACAACAAGCATTGGGGGGCTGCACAAAGTATAACCGTGTTAAGCAGCCTATTCGCTAGCATAAGGGATAGCAGCATAAAGGGAATTAGTCACTCACTGATAGCACTTGGGATGCAAAGGACAGAACATCCAGCTTGTAAAACCTAGCGAAGGTGTTCTGAGAAGACCAGCCAGCTGCAAAGCATATATCCCGAAGAGACATACCTCTCGACCATACCCAGGACAAGGCGATAGCCCTAATTGAGTGGACCCTAATGTGGAAGGGGCATTCCAAACTTTGGCTCATATAAGCAGCCATGATAGCGTTCACAATCCAGTGGGAAAGCCTCTGTTTTGACACAGCCCGGCCCTTCACACAACCACCATAGCACACAAAAAGCTGGTTGAGGGCGAGAAGAAGTGCAGTTTTGAGAGATGGTTCCTTCATAGCAATGGATGCCAAAGGCTCAAATGGTGGCTGCGAAAGAGCTCTTAACGCCACCTCTAGGTCCCAGGGTGGAACTGAAGGTGGATGCTGGGGGTGCAATCTTCTCGCCCCCTAAGAAATCTCACCACCAGCGCGTGCCTACCGATCGATTGCCCACCCAGCGGAGAATGAAACGAGGCAATAGCGGCTACATAGACTTTCAGTGTTGACGGTAGACATCCACTATCCAGCATATACTGTAGAAAACACAGAACATCCGACACGGAGCACGTCGCCGGGTCGATATGAACATCACAGCATAATTTCACAAACACTCTCCACTTCAGGGCATACAAACGTCTCGTAGAGGGCGCCTGCGAATGCAGGGCACTCAGCTTCTCTCTGCTATCCCCGAAGCAGCCACACGTGAAGGCTCCATAACTCTGGGTTGGGGTGCCATATTGTGCCGCTCGCCTGGGATAGTAGGTCCTTCCTGATGGGGATCGGCCATGGCAGAGCCACCAGCAGCTATTTCAGGTCCGGGAAACAAGGCTGGTTTGGCCAGTTCGGGGCGATGAGTATCACTGACACTCCCCTCCTCCCTGATTTTGCATAACACCAGAGGCAAGATCTCGACCGGAGGAAGCGCGTACAGGCCAGGGCAACATCAAAGCATCCCCCTCCAGCAGGGATTGTGACAGCGAGAAGAACCAGCGGGCAATGCGCATTCTCGCTCATCGCGATCAAATCGACCTCCACTCTCCCGTAGCGGTTCTAAATCATCCGAACCGATTCGGGATGTAGCCTCCACTCTCCCTGAGGAATCCCTTTCCTCGAAAGCATGTCCGCTCCGTGGTTCAAGTGACCGGGGATGTGCACTGCTCTGATGGAGAGAAAGTGACGATCTGCCCCTAACAGGAGGCTCGCCGCCTGCTTGTAAAGGGCTCTGGACCGCACGCCGCCTTGGTAATTTATGTATGAAACCAGACATATTGTCGGTGTGAATCAACAGATGTCACTGCTTCAGCTGTGGCAGAAATATTCCCAGAGCTAAGGACACTGCGTCCAGCTCCAGGCGGTTTATGTGCCACCGGCTTTGAGTCTCTGACCACAGACCCGAAGCCGGCATGTCCTTGCAGACTGCTCCCCATCCCCATGTCAATGCGTCTGTCGAAATCACAAAACGTCACGTCACCAAACCCAGAGGAACTCCCCGGCTGAACAAATCCGGGTTACGCCAGGGCTTCAGAGCTTTGATGCAGCCATGGGTGACCGCAATGCACAAGCGACCCGAGATCCACGCACTCCATGGGACCCGGGATTTCAGCCATAATTGCAGTGCGCGCATGTGTAGTAAATCCAGATGGCACACCACTGAGGCAGATGCCATGAGCCTCAGCAGCATCTGAAATTCTTTTAAGCGAACGGACCTGCCCAGTCTGAAATGGCGCAGAGTAGACAAAATGGCCGCCATGCACTCATGAGAGAGGCGGGCTCAACCCAGAGGAACTCCCCGGCTGAACAAATCCGGGTTACGCCAGGGCTTCAGAGCTTTGATGCAGCCATGGGTGACCGCAATGCACAAGCGACCCAAGATCCACGCACTCCATGGGACCCGGGATTTCAGCCATAATTGCAGTGCGCGCATGTGTAGTAAATCCAGATGGCACACCACTGAGGCAGACGCCATGAGCCTCAGCAGCATCTGAAATTCTTTTAAGCGAACGGACCTGCCCAGTCTGAAATGGCGCAGAGTAGACAAAATGGCCGCCATGCACTCATGAGAGAGGCGGGCTCGCATCTCCACTGAGTTGAAACACACTCCCAGATATGTTATAGACCGACTCAGGGCGAGAATGCTCTTTTGTATATTCACACATAGCCCTAGGGACTCCAAGTGGTGAAGCAGCATGTCTATATGGCTGACTAGCATGCCCTGGGAATGAGCTAAAATCAGCCAATCGTCGAGAATGTGCATGAGAATGCACATCCCACTTGCTCTAAGGGGGGAAAATGCTTTGAGAAAGTGCACAGGGTTAAAACTAGCCAGAATGGAAGAACAGAGTTGCTTTAGCTGCTTGGTTGCTGGCTATAATCGGTGTGGGCGGCAGCTCTGCACTGCTCTGAGGCAGGGCGAGCAGAACCGTATTGATCGAGTGAGGTGGAAAGAGCTCTTTCTGTGAGGACGTATGCATTTTTATTGACTCGTACACACAGAAAATAATATTTTGAACACTGCACACTTGAACTTGGGGTGGCATTCTGCGGTGCTTGGGAACCGGGCTGCCAGCACGCTCCTCCCCCCTCACGACACCCTCAGGAAGACAACTTGGAGACCGAGGGGGGCCCGGAGTCACGGCGAGGGCTCCTCCACTGCCTGCGGTGCCTCTTCCCGGGTCTCAGCCGCACTTTCCTCCTAACATCCACCTGCCGCCGAGGGTCTGCTCTGGCTGCGGCAAGCCTTTCCTCCCTCCTCTGAGCTGGGCGGGTCACCGAAGACGACCTAGATCTAGAAGGCGGCTGGAACGAGCGCCGAGGCATGACCTGACTCATAACTTTGGCGCGCTTTAGAGCCTCCGCAAATCTCTCAACGATGGACTCCACGGCCTCACCAAAGAGGCCGGAGGGTGTAATAGGTGCATTAAGGAGCACCTTCTGGTCTGCGTCTTTGAGCTCAGCTAGGTTCAACCATAGGTGCCTCTGAAGAACTACCTTAAAACCAATGGATCGGCCGATCGCCTGGGCAGTGCTCTTCATTGCCATCAATGTGAAGTCTGTTGCGGCACGCAGATCATTGATAGTGGACTGCAGGAGTTTTGGCCTGAAAAACCTGTAGCACCGCCATGCGCATGCGCAGGACGGACGCTCCTTCCCCAGCCGAGGAGTAGACTTTGCTGGCCAGATGGGCCATCATCCTACACGGCTTGGAGGGCTGGCTGATATCCGCACCAAGGGTCTTGGCTGAAGCAGGACAAAGGTATGCGGCGTATGGGTATGCGCACATACCCGTGGGCTTCCACCCCGTCCACATGGGAGAAGATGGCCTGCATGGCTGAGTGGACGTATGCCGATTGGAGCGCAGACCACGCCTTAACCAGCAGGTCGTGGATGTCCGGAAAGAAAGGGACCAACGTCCTCGAATCCGCATGATGGTGGCTGGATCTAAAAAACCAGGAGTCAAGCTTGCTCTTTGCGGGCTCTTCTGGAGGATTCCAGGAAGACTCAAGCTCCTGGACCGCCTTAGTCATGATCCTGACGAGCTCCCCTTGGAGGTCTGGGGGTCCCTCTCTGTCAGGTCGATCCCGTTCCGACTCCACCCAGTCCTTCTCCTCTGACACCGAGATGGACATTGAATACTCATCACCTTCCTGGCCGAAGGCAACGAAGTCCGCGACGGATGGAGGGGGGCGGAAACATCATCAGAGAAGGTGACTGGGAATCGAGGTGATCGCAGTGATCGCGGAGGGCAGCACCTTCGCGCCGAGTCATTGCTCTCACCTCTGGGTGGGGGAGGGGGGCCCACCAGCGGCTCGCTGGCAGCAATGGGCCTCACCCCGAAAAGGCCATGAGCCATATTCCGGCAAGTCTTGAGCGCACACGCACGCCGGCGGTTTCCAACAGTCAGACTCATCCAACGCCGCCTCAGCATGGGACAAGCCCAGGCAGGCGACGCATTGATCATGTTTGTCTGGTGGTTCAATTGGTTCCGCGCAGATACTGCAGTAGGATGTCATCTTCATTTTTGAAGCCAACGTGGAGAAGATTCTGACGTAATTGTCGCTTGCACTACATTTTATACTGCCGCTCGAGCTCGTCAGTATTTGCATGCGATTTGCATACTTCGCAACAATTGGCCAGTCAATTGGACTGGTGTGACCCAATAGGACTTCAGGAAATGTGGAAGGAGAGGAGTTCCCAAAGTGGATGCTCCGTAATGTCAAGAGAAAGCTCGAAAGGGGACAAAGACTTAACCCTTTAGACGCCAGGGATTTTTGGAAAAATGCTGGATTTTGACATCAAGATTTCAAAAGCTTGTGTCTTGAAAGGGCTTAAAGACAGAGATCTACTGTAAATTAGAAAAATGTTGGGCATGACCGAAAGTTTATGTGGGGTGTAAATATACTCCTCTAATTTGCATATTATGACGCCATCTTGAATTTCATAATATTCAGAAAATAGTAGATATTGAATTGATGTTTGAACTTATTTGCATGTCGATAGTAACCGGAGACGTTCCCTTTCGAGCTTTCTCTCTCAGCCCACACAAAGGTTATACACCAAGCAGGGATAGAACACACCCACAACTCCCAACCAATATTGACATTTGCCACACAAGCTCTCAGCTGATAGGCGAAGATAAGCCAATGAACGTCTAAAACCCAGGTATACTAAATTTGCATATCTGACATGAAATAATAAGATCCTGGAATGAATACAGGGCAGATACAGCAACAACAAGCATTGGGGGGCTGCACAAAGTATAACCGTGTTAAGCAGCCTATTCGCTAGCATAAGGGATAGCAGCATAAAGTGAATTAGTCACTCACTGATAGCACTTGGGATGCAAAGGACAGAACATCCAGCTTGTAAAACCTAGCGAAGGTGTTCTGAGAAGACCAGCCAGCTGCAAAGCATATATCCCGAAGAGACATACCTCTCGACCATACCCAGGACAAGGCGATAGCCCTAATTGAGTGGACCCTAATGTGGAAGGGGCATTCCAAACTTTGGCTCATATAAGCAGCCATGATAGCGTTCACAATCCAGTGGGAAAGCCTCTGTTTTGACACAGCCCGGCCCTTCACACAACCACCATAGCACACAAAAAGCTGGTTGAGGGCGAGAAGAAGTGCAGTTTTGAGAGATGGTTCCTTCATAGCAATGGATGCCAAAGGCTCAAATGGTGGCTGCGAAAGAGCTCTTAACGCCACCTCTAGGTCCCAGGGTGGAACTGAAGGTGGATGCTGGGGGTGCAATCTTCTCGCCCCCTAAGAAATCTCACCACCAGCGCGTGCCTACCGATCGATTGCCCACCCAGCGGAGAATGAAACGAGGCAATAGCGGCTACATAGACTTTCAGTGTTGACGGTAGACATCCACTATCCAGCATATACTGTAGAAAACACAGAACATCCGACACGGAGCACGTCGCCGGGTCGATATGAACATCACAGCATAATTTCACAAACACTCTCCACTTCAGGGCATACAAACGTCTCGTAGAGGGCGCCTGCGAATGCAGGGCACTCAGCTTCTCTCTGCTATCCCCGAAGCAGCCACACGTGAAGGCTCCATAACTCTGGGTTGGGGTGCCATATTGTGCCGCTCGCCTGGGATAGTAGGTCCTTCCTGATGGGGATCGGCCATGGCAGAGCCACCAGCAGCTATTTCAGGTCCGGGAAACAAGGCTGGTTTGGCCAGTTCGGGGCGATGAGTATCACTGACACTCCCCTCCTCCCTGATTTTGCATAACACCAGAGGCAAGATCTCGACCGGAGGAAGCGCGTACAGGCCAGGGCAACATCAAAGCATCCCCCTCCAGCAGGGATTGTGACAGCGAGAAGAACCAGCGGGCAATGCGCATTCTCGCTCATCGCGATCAAATCGACCTCCACTCTCCCGTAGCGGTTCTAAATCATCCGAACCGATTCGGGATGTAGCCTCCACTCTCCCTGAGGAATCCCTTTCCTCGAAAGCATGTCCGCTCCGTGGTTCAAGTGACCGGGGATGTGCACTGCTCTGATGGAGAGAAAGTGACGATCTGCCCCTAACAGGAGGCTCGCCGCCTGCTTGTAAAGGGCTCTGGACCGCACGCCGCCTTGGTAATTTATGTATGAAACCAGACATATTGTCGGTGTGAATCAACAGATGTCACTGCTTCAGCTGTGGCAGAAATATTCCCAGAGCTAAGGACACTGCGTCCAGCTCCAGGCGGTTTATGTGCCACCGGCTTTGAGTCTCTGACCACAGACCCGAAGCCGGCATGTCCTTGCAGACTGCTCCCCATCCCCATGTCAATGCGTCTGTCGAAATCACAAAACGTCACGTCACCAAACCCAGAGGAACTCCCCGGCTGAACAAATCCGGGTTACGCCAGGGCTTCAGAGCTTTGATGCAGCCATGGGTGACCGCAATGCACAAGCGACCCAAGATCCACGCACTCCATGGGACCCGGGATTTCAGCCATAATTGCAGTGCGCGCATGTGTAGTAAATCCAGATGGCACACCACTGAGGCAGACGCCATGAGCCTCAGCAGCATCTGAAATTCTTTTAAGCGAACGGACCTGCCCAGTCTGAAATGGCGCAGAGTAGACAAAATGGCCGCCATGCACTCATGAGAGAGGCGGGCTCGCATCTCCACTGAGTTGAAACACACTCCCAGATATGTTATAGACCGACTCAGGGCGAGAATGCTCTTTTGTATATTCACACATAGCCCTAGGGACTCCAAGTGGTGAAGCAGCATGTCTATATGGCTGACTAGCATGCCCTGGGAATGAGCTAAAATCAGCCAATCGTCGAGAATGTGCATGAGAATGCACATCCCACTTGCTCTAAGGGGGGAAAATGCTTTGAGAAAGTGCACAGGGTTAAAACTAGCCAGAATGGAAGAACAGAGTTGCTTTAGCTGCTTGGTTGCTGGCTATAATCGGTGTGGGCGGCAGCTCTGCACTGCTCTGAGGCAGGGCGAGCAGAACCGTATTGATCGAGTGAGGTGGAAAGAGCTCTTTCTGTGAGGACGTATGCATTTTTATTGACTCGTACACACAGAAAATAATATTTTGAACACTGCACACTTGAACTTGGGGTGGCATTCTGCGGTGCTTGGGAACCGGGCTGCCAGCACGCTCCTCCCCCCTCACGACACCCTCAGGAAGACAACTTGGAGACCGAGGGGGGCCCGGAGTCACGGCGAGGGCTCCTCCACTGCCTGCGGTGCCTCTTCCCGGGTCTCAGCCGCACTTTCCTCCTAACATCCACCTGCCGCCGAGGGTCTGCTCTGGCTGCGGCAAGCCTTTCCTCCCTCCTCTGAGCTGGGCGGGTCACCGAAGACGACCTAGATCTAGAAGGCGGCTGGAACGAGCGCCGAGGCATGACCTGACTCATAACTTTGGCGCGCTTTAGAGCCTCCGCAAATCTCTCAACGATGGACTCCACGGCCTCACCAAAGAGGCCGGAGGGTGTAATAGGTGCATTAAGGAGCACCTTCTGGTCTGCGTCTTTGAGCTCAGCTAGGTTCAACCATAGGTGCCTCTGAAGAACTACCTTAAAACCAATGGATCGGCCGATCGCCTGGGCAGTGCTCTTCATTGCCATCAATGTGAAGTCTGTTGCGGCACGCAGATCATTGATAGTGGACTGCAGGAGTTTTGGCCTGAAAAACCTGTAGCACCGCCATGCGCATGCGCAGGACGGACGCTCCTTCCCCAGCCGAGGAGTAGACTTTGCTGGCCAGATGGGCCATCATCCTACACGGCTTGGAGGGCTGGCTGATATCCGCACCAAGGGTCTTGGCTGAAGCAGGACAAAGGTATGCGGCGTATGGGTATGCGCACATACCCGTGGGCTTCCACCCCGTCCACATGGGAGAAGATGGCCTGCATGGCTGAGTGGACGTATGCCGATTGGAGCGCAGACCACGCCTTAACCAGCAGGTCGTGGATGTCCGGAAAGAAAGGGACCAACGTCCTCGAATCCGCATGATGGTGGCTGGATCTAAAAAACCAGGAGTCAAGCTTGCTCTTTGCGGGCTCTTCTGGAGGATTCCAGGAAGACTCAAGCTCCTGGACCGCCTTAGTCATGATCCTGACGAGCTCCCCTTGGAGGTCTGGGGGTCCCTCTCTGTCAGGTCGATCCCGTTCCGACTCCACCCAGTCCTTCTCCTCTGACACCGAGATGGACATTGAATACTCATCACCTTCCTGGCCGAAGGCAACGAAGTCCGCGACGGATGGAGGGGGGCGGAAACATCATCAGAGAAGGTGACTGGGAATCGAGGTGATCGCAGTGATCGCGGAGGGCAGCACCTTCGCGCCGAGTCATTGCTCTCACCTCTGGGTGGGGGAGGGGGGCCCACCAGCGGCTCGCTGGCAGCAATGGGCCTCACCCCGAAAAGGCCATGAGCCATATTCCGGCAAGTCTTGAGCGCACACGCACGCCGGCGGTTTCCAACAGTCAGACTCATCCAACGCCGCCTCAGCATGGGACAAGCCCAGGCAGGCGACGCATTGATCATGTTTGTCTGGTGGCTCAATTGGTTCCGCGCAGATACTGCAGTAGGATGTCATCTTCATTTTTGAAGCCAACGTGGAGAAGATTCTGACGTAATTGTCGCTTGCACTACATTTTATACTGCCGCTCGAGCTCGTCAGTATTTGCATGCGATTTGCATACTTCGCAACAATTGGCCAGTCAATTGGACTGGTGTGACCCAATAGGACTTCAGGAAATGTGGAAGGAGAGGAGTTCCCAAAGTGGATGCTCCGTAATGTCAAGAGAAAGCTCGAAAGGGGACAAAGACTTAACCCTTTAGACGCCAGGGATTTTTGGAAAAATGCTGGATTTTGACATCAAGATTTCAAAAGCTTGTGTCTTGAAAGGGCTTAAAGACAGAGATCTACTGTAAATTAGAAAAATGTTGGGCATGACCGAAAGTTTATGTGGGGTGTAAATATACTCCTCTAATTTGCATATTATGACGCCATCTTGAATTTCATAATATTCAGAAAATAGTAGATATTGAATTGATGTTTGAACTTATTTGCATGTTTTTTTTTGTCTTTTTATCCTCATTCCAGATGATCAGGAAAAGAGGAAATCAACAGTAAAAAAGGAGAAAGTACTAAATTATTACTATATTACTGTGCCATAGTAAAATGCATGTGCCTATTTTTTGATCAGTTGACCAGCTATCTGCCCAATCAGGTATCTAGGTGACACAGTTTATAGTTCTTGAGAGCATGGTACCTCTAATTGCATGGCACAGCGCACAGACCTACCCCACACTGACTGCACCTGTACTTTGTCTGCCGGCGGCCCTTAGAGCGTGCGCGGTCCGAACAAACGACGCAATCTGGCCGATCATCAGCAACGCGGAGCCAGTAGCGCTCAGTGAGCCTCTGTGGCATCCCTCCCCCTCTTGGAATAGCCCTCGAGCAAAGCAGTAATAATGTCCTGGATGAAGGTCTTCAGTGGCTTGTGTGGACCAGGAGCACACTTGAAGTAGATTATATGGGGGTTCACCACACTGATGCTCAGAATCGCATTGAAGATGCGATTGTACCATTTCCTTGAACGGTGTGGAAAGAGGTAGGTTTTCCTCCCATGAAGGTGTTGTACCTGTCAATAAACACAGGTCTGTTTATCTCACGAGAACCAGTGTTGCTTTGCTTTGACCTGATACGTTTCCGAACACATGAGTTCCCATGAAGAGACGAGAGCATAGTGAGACGCTTTGTGTCATGCCATGCACAAGCTAACAGTTTGCCATGTCTCATGAACACTGGGTCATCTCCTTTGCTCAAAGGCCACTCAGTTTGTCTCAGGCACCTAGGCATACCACGCCTTTTGCAGTTCACTGTCCCACACATACGAGTGTCATTATTTGCCAGCCCGTTTGCTATGGCTGGTGATGTGTAGTAACTATCCATGTACACCTCATGCCCTTTCCCTGTGTATTGGGCCATCAGCTGATGAACGATTAGATGGGTGGCACCTAAATCAGCATCAGAATGAGCATTTTGGCCAGTGTACATGGACCACTGCAAAACATAACCTGAGCTGGCCTCACTCAACCCAAACACCTTGTAGCCATATTTGTCAGGTTTTTTAGGGTTGTATTTTTTCAATGTGGACTTTCCCTTGAATGCTATGGTCAATTCATCCAGACAAAGCTCCTTGAGTGGACCATAATTGGCTGAAAAATTAGGAATTATCAGGTCAATTACTGGACGCACCTTGAACAGCCTGTCATGACCTGGCTGACCCCTCCCCACATACTCACTATTGTTCGTGAAATGGAGGAAAGACAGAATGATCTCAAATCTGTTCCTAGACATTACTTTGCCAAACCCAGTTGTGTAAGTTGGCCAAAATTCTGCCAAGTAATCCTCAATTTCTGCCTTCTCTACCAGCCCCATACACAAATACAGTGCTAGGAAGGCCTTCATCTTTGAGACGGAGACATCATACCAATCATGAAATCTGGAATTGGGTTTTAGCTGTTGGGAGTTTAGAAACTGATGAGCATATCTGTTGGTTTCATTTGTAATGAGGTTCCAGAAGTCATCAGTCAGAAAGAGGGACAGAAAGTCTAAGGGTGCAGCACTGGTCAAATATTTCTCTCCTAGATAACCAACAGGCTCATCAAAGCGTTTGATTCAGTCCTGATACACTTCTTCATTTCTCAAATAAACCCAGCCACCATTGTCATTGCTATTTCCAGTCCGATTTAGATCCAGATCACCCCTGCTGCCTCTACCACGTCTCCCAGCTCTCCCACGCACAGCACGACCACGTGTACTGCGGCCACTCCCACCTCTTTGGGGCACTGGATGCAGAGCTGCTCTAACCGGATCCAAAGAGCTAATGCTACTTCCAGCCCTATTTCTCCTACCCCTGCTGCCTCTACCTCTAGCAACAGCTCTTCTATGGACACTACTACCACGTTCACCCCTAACACCCCCATCCCCGTTGGTTAACCCCCTGGGGTCGACATTTCCGCCAGCGGAACTTTTTGCAGATTTGAATGATGACAGCAAAAAGAACTAAAATGCTCCTTCATACTTGACCATACATATAAGAGTAATACAGCATTTAAATCTGTAAAGGGTCTACTTTTATTTGTGTACACTCACAATATCAACAAAACATTGTGCTTTTGCAAAATAAAGAAAATAAACAGGGTATGCTTTTAGCCGTCTCATTCTCCACGCATATCTGTTTGAAACGCGTCACTAAAATGAACTGAAACTCAGTGAATATTTTACACACACACATGAGAGATATACTGGCCTTCATTATCGCTAATGTGACCACGTCCACGCGCAGATCGCGCTTTTGTTATTACAATCATCCACGTGAGACGCGCGTATGTAAACGCCCACATCACAGCAAACACAGCAGCGAGACGTTTCCTCAAGTTCATCTCGGCTACTTTGCTTCTGGACGAAGACGCGCTGAGAGAAATAAGCTTTGGATTTTCCTCATAAGAACGCGCCGGCGTGATATTCAGTGGAGGATATAGTACGTCTTTTTTTATTTGCCTACTTGAATTAGTTGCTATTGTGTTACTGTGACATAACTTATTTTACTAGTTACTTTTTCCAAACCATGATTCCTGACTAAATGTACAATCAAGTGAAACATTATGAAGATTAATTCACTGCATATATGTCTCACAACGCCAGGAAGTTTTTTTTATGTTCTATAAAATAGACAGCAACGATATAAAAGTAATGGGAGTTATAACGTTAATATGTTGAATGTTTTATACTCGGTCATTGGCGTTCGCGATCGTCTGATGTGTAAACGTATCAAGTAAGCTGTAAATAAGTGATGCATCGACATATACGCGCGTTCTTTCTTATCAGTGATGCAATTTATTTATCAGCTATGCATCTTCTGGTAATTGCTCTCAACTGTTTCAGTTTTCGTTTAGGACTGTGGCTGCATCACTGGCATAATTGCACAAGAAAGGCACACGTGTCGTTCAGTTTTGAGTTAGCTGAAAAATCATACTGAGTAAGTGCACAGTATAATAATTGTACTTTTATTATGCCTAGACTACAGTGGGTACGGAAAGTATTCAGACCCCCTTAAATTTTTCACTCTTTGTTATATTGCAGCCATTTGCTAAAATCATTTAAGTTATTTTTTTTCCTCATTAATGTACACACAGCACCCCATATTGACAGAAAAACACAGAATTGTTGACATTTTTGCAGATTTATTAAAAAAGAATGTATTCTAAATAAACTACAAACAAAAAATATATAAATAAATTTTTTCCTCACATTCTTTCTTGTAGCAATTCCCTCTCAGTCACACACCTGACTAAAGGGCTCATTATGCAGGCCTTTGTCTTCTCAGGTGTGAATCACAGCATTATTCATGATCATTCACGCCTACTCGCATATACAATAACCATGCACAAATGACGTCGCTGTCGACCGGCTTACGTCACTTCCTAGTACATACTGTCGGTGCGAATGCAACCCTTTAAATGGTACTGGGAAATAGTTCACGCAAAATCGTCCCAGTACTTTAGTACCGTACGTTTAGTTCTGGAACTAAAGCGTTGCGAAAGGGCCTATATACGCGCTTCCTTTCTTATCAGTGATGCAATTTATTTATCAGCTATGCATCTTCTGGTAATTGCTAACAACGGTTTAAGTTTTCGTTTAGGACTGTGGCTGCATCACTGGCATAATTGCACGAGAAAGGCACACGTGTCATTCTGTTTTGAGTTCGCTGGAAAATCATAGAGTAAGTGCACAGTATAGTAATTGTACTTTTATTATGCCTAGACTATATGGTAATATTATTTGTGTTGATAGTGTTAAAATGTAGTTTCTTTGTTATTGGCATTCTGTTTTCTCATGAAGTATGCATACTATACTAAGGTACTGTGGGGAAAAAATGCTTACAATTGTTTATAAAATTATTTTAGGACTGTATACACCACTCTTGCATTCACCTGCATCTCTCACAGTTAGGGGATGCTCGTTCAGTTTTCAACTCCATTCAGAATCTTAGAGTAAGTGTGCATTCACTATTTTACAGATGTTACTTTCATTTGATTTATTTGCTGTATGGTACACTATTTTTACTGTGTGGTAATCAATACAATAATATGTGTAGAAAAGGTATATGCGAGGAGGCGTGAATGATCATGAATATTAGTGTGATTCACACCTGAGAAGACAAAGGCCTGCATAATGAGGCTTTCAGTAAGGTGTGTGACTGAGAGGGAATTGCTACAAGACAGAATGAGGAAAAAATAAATGTATCTTTTTTGTTTATAGTTTATTTAGAATAATTATAACTATCACATCATTTTGGGAGTGTGTGCATAACATGGTCTTAGCTGTGGTCCAGGTTCTTGTTCCATAGGCTCTTAGATTCCTGCCCACACATGTCAACTTCAGTCATTGTTTTCCATGACCGAGTGGGCTGCTTTGCTTTGGCTCTCTTTGCAACAGGTTCTTTTGCACTGTTATTCTCACATCTGAAATAAAAACGTAAGCATGCTGTTTACACAAACTACATTATTAAAGGGCCAAAATTATCACTTGTTTGTGTTTCGTGAACACTCTCGCCTTGCATGGCGGCACCACTGCGCTGCAAAGATGTACCGGGAGAAGCGCGATTATTAGATGACCGATCGTCATTTCCAAAAGGCAAATATTCCCCTTCAGAGTCAGAATCGGCGAATAACATTTGCAACACATCCTCACGGTACAACTTTTTATTAGCCATTTGCCGATTTTCTCTCAAAAATCTCTCAATTTACTTGTGCGCTATGAACTGAACTGCTTCCGCATCAATGACACGATAGCTCACTTGCTCTGCTATTTCCTCGAACACTTTGAATAGGAACATGATGTCATTTTGGTCTAGAATCAATGTACTACATGTCTGCCATCTAGTGGTAGGGAATACAAATGAGATATTACACCATATTAGGAACTAGTATGACGTCTTGTCGCAATTTTGTGACTTTGTCGCTTAGAGGGTTAAGATGAAAATTACATTAAATTACCATTATATCTAGTAGATGGCAGCAGAGGATCACCCATTAGTTCAGTTGACATTTCAATTAATTACATGTAGAACTACGTAAACCTAAATTAAACACCTCTTTTTGGCCATTGCTTTCAACAGAAATGCTGGTGATTGGCTACAATACTCAAAGCTGCAAAACATGTTGTAAATTGAAACTTTTGGTTTTGTAATTCGAAACCAGAGCGCGCAGACAAAAACACACAGGAGTGTTTGAAAGTGGGTTCAGTTTTCAACTCCATTCAGAATCTTAGAGTAAGTGTGCATTCACTATTTTACAGATGTTACTTTCATTTGATTTATTTGCTGTATGGTACACTATTTTTACTGTGTGGTAATCAATACAATAATATGTGTAGAAAAGGTATATGCGAGGAGGCGTGAATGATCATGAATATTAGTGTGATTCACACCTGAGAAGACAAAGGCCTGCATAATGAGGCTTTCAGTAAGGTGTGTGACTGAGAGGGAATTGCTACAAGACAGAATGAGGAAAAAATAAATGTATCTTTTTTGTTTATAGTTTATTTAGAATAATTATAACTATCACATCATTTTGGGAGTGTGTGCATAACATGGTCTTAGCTGTGGTCCAGGTTCTTGTTCCATAGGCTCTTAGATTCCTGCCCACACATGTCAACTTCAGTCATTGTTTTCCATGACCGAGTGGGCTGCTTTGCTTTGGCTCTCTTTGCAACAGGTTCTTTTGCACTGTTATTCTCACATCTGAAATAAAAACGTAAGCATGCTGTTTACACAAACTACATTATTAAAGGGCCAAAATTATCACTTGTTTGTGTTTCGTGAACACTCTCGCCTTGCATGGCGGCACCACTGCGCTGCAAAGATGTACCGGGAGAAGCGCGATTATTAGATGACCGATCGTCATTTCCAAAAGGCAAATATTCCCCTTCAGAGTCAGAATCGGCGAATAACATTTGCAACACATCCTCACGGTACAACTTTTTATTAGCCATTTGCCGATTTTCTCTCAAAAATCTCTCAATTTACTTGTGCGCTATGAACTGAACTGCTTCCGCATCAATGACACGATAGCTCACTTGCTCTGCTATTTCCTCGAACACTTTGAATAGGAACATGATGTCATTTTGGTCTAGAATCAATGTACTACATGTCTGCCATCTAGTGGTAGGGAATACAAATGAGATATTACACCATATTAGGAACTAGTATGACGTCTTGTCGCAATTTTGTGACTTTGTCGCTTAGAGGGTTAAGATGAAAATTACATTAAATTACCATTATATCTAGTAGATGGCAGCAGAGGATCACCCATTAGTTCAGTTGACATTTCAATTAATTACATGTAGAACTACGTAAACCTAAATTAAACACCTCTTTTTGGCCATTGCTTTCAACAGAAATGCTGGTGATTGGCTACAATACTCAAAGCTGCAAAACATGTTGTAAATTGAAACTTTTGGTTTTGTAATTCGAAACCAGAGCGCGCAGACAAAAACACACAGGAGTGTTTGAAAGTGGGTGACTTCAAGTGGGTACAGAATTAAGTTGGTATTACTGGAACTGTAAAAAGACCCCCCACCCCAAACAATTTTAAAAACTCAGTGGATCTACATGAATCACACAAATGACCCATTTTGAATTCAAAATGGCGAATTTCACCGAAAGGTGACAAGTTTGCATGCCAGGGAATGGCTTCCACGTACGACAGTTAGCGAAAGCTAGCGATTATAGCTTATAAAGTTTAAAATATTGATATTTTTCCTACAAAAACGCATCGATTCGCTACAGGAGGCCTTTATTCACCCCACGGAGCCATGTGAGGCACTTTTTTATTATGGATGGATGAGTTTTATTGGACTTCTTTTGGACTGTTGAACAGAATCACCCACCCGTTGCCATCACAAAGCTTGGAAGAGCCAGGACAATTTTTTATATATCTCTGATTGGATTCGTCTGAAAGAAGAAAGTCATATACACCTAGGATTGCTTGAGGGTAAGTAAATCATGGGCTAATTTTCATTTTTGGGTGAACTATTCCTTTAAGTCCGCCCCTGATTAAACAGTAAGAATAGCTCAAGAAAACAAATTTCAAAATGTGGGGTATTCACACAATCACGTTGACCTCAAGTTTGACAGAATTTAACTCCCAAAAATTAATACCACAAATGAAAGAATTACTGAATTGGCCTCTGTATGAAATACACTTCGAATGAATTGAGAAAACTAACACACTTTAAATTAAATACACAAAATAACAATTCACTCAACTCACGATTCAATTCGATTCACGGTTTTGCTTTCAAGATTCAATTTTCTCATGATTTTTTTAACAAAATGAAATTGAAGATATTATACAGTAAATGAAAAGGTGTTGTTTTATTAGGCTATTGCTGCACATTTTGTGAAATTAAAATATAAACAAAACTAAATTGAAATTTGAAAACAAACAAGTTACAAAAATAAAAGAAATCTCTTAATATGAACAAACAAACTAAGGCTTTGTCTGTGCTCTTTCCATTTAAAATTAGACGCAACCACTGGATTTTAATCATGATCCAAATAAAGATGCCGCAAACATGCAGCATAAGTCGTTTTTAATCTAAATTAAACTGTATAATTTCGAAATATGAAGCAAAAACACCAAAAATTAATACCACAAATGAAAGAATTACTGAATTGGCCTCTGTATGAAATACACTTCGAATGAATTGAGAAAACTAACACACTTTAAATTAAATACACAAAATAACAATTCACTCAACTCACGATTCAATTCGATTCACGGTTTTGCTTTCAAGATTCAATTTTCTCATGATTTTTTTAACAAAATGAAATTGAAGATATTATACAGTAAATGAAAAGGTGTTGTTTTATTAGGCTATTGCTGCACATTTTGTGAAATTAAAATATAAACAAAACTAAATTGAAATTTGAAAACAAACAAGTTACAAAAATAAAAGAAATCTCTTAATATGAACAAACAAACTAAGGCTTTGTCTGTGCTCTTTCCATTTAAAATTAGACGCAACCACTGGATTTTAATCATGATCCAAATAAAGATGCCGCAAACATGCAGCATAAGTCGTTTTTAATCTAAATTAAACTGTATAATTTCGAAATATGAAGCAAAAACAGAATGGTCTGGCTTTAGTTTTGTGAAACTATACTACATAAAACATATCTGAACCAAACAGCAGACGAGATTAATGAGACGCAGCTTCACTCTCTGACAGCAGGTGGCACTTATGAACAGCAATGATACAGTGTTTCCTGGGTTACCGCTGTAAACAAAGCAGCGCTTATGAACACTACTTTAATATACATTGTTCAGAGGCAAGATGAAAAGAAAATACCACATACATTTTTCTAAAGACAGTTCTCCTCAGAAAACAAATTCATTCATATAAACTCCTACTCCAATTGTATCGCGATTTATTTGGCATCTCAACTGATTTGAATTGTCACATATTTCAATCGATTTTCGACCGGCTCGCAGTTAATCGTTACATCCCTAATATTAACTGATATTAAAAACTACTGTGGGCCCACATACACAGTTAACACTATGGCTGTCAAAAAAAAATTTTGAATTTCGAATATTCATCGAATTTAAAATAAAAATCCACATTCGAATGCAAAAACATACATTTTATACCATTTCACATGCTTGAAAATGGTATTATTAAGGAGAGCTATAGTCCGTGGGCAGTGCCTGTGGTGCTTGTCAGAAAGAAGGACGGCACCCTTAGTTTCTTTGTAGACTACAGGTGGTTGATCGGTGTTACTCATAAAGATTCATACCCTTTGCCCAGAATTGAGGAGTCATTGGCTTCATTGAAAAAATCTAGAGCATTTTCAACGTTAGATCTAGCACATGGGTATTGGAAGGTGGGGGTGCATCCAATTGATAAAGAGAAGACCGTCTTTGTGATGCCGATGGGGCTATATGAATTTAATCGGATGCCCATGGGGTTATGCAATGCCCCAGGAACCTTTCAGAGACTGGTCAAGAGCTGCCTGGGGGATCAAAAATTTGAAACATTATTGCTCTATTTGTATGATATCATTGTTTTTTTTCCCCCTCCTTTGAGGCCCACATTGCCCATCTAGATTTGGTCTTCAGCCGCCTGGGGGACTTTGGCCTAAAGGTCAAACTCAGTAAGTGTTCCCTTTTCCAGAGTCAAGTTCATTATTTAGGCCATGTGATTGCAGAAGGAGAGGTGTCACCAGACCCAGAGAAGTTGTGGGCAGTGGAGGCCTGGGTAAACCCTCAAAATATTACTCAGTTGCGTGCTTTTTTGGGCCTAGCAGGATATTATAGACGTTTTATAAAAGACTTTGCCCAGATTGCAGCACCACTGAACTCAATGTTGTGGGGGACATCAAAGCGATGTACTCGACCGGCCACAGGAAAAACAGATGGGTGGGCATGGGGAACGGCACAGGACACTGCATTTAAGAAACTGAAGGAGAGTCTCCTACAAGCACCCATATAGGCATATGCGGATTTTCAGTTGCCAATTTTGTTGTACACTGATGCCAGCCAGACAGGGTTGGGAGCGGTATTGGCACAGAGAGGGGAAGGAGAGAGTAATTTCATATTGTTACGAGAGGGGCGGGGCCGAGAGCCGTGGGAACGGAGCGAGGCCGGTGGAGGAAATGCTAATGTGTGACACCTGCGCCACTCGCCGGTCTCGAGTCCCACGGAGGAGCTCCAGAAGGATAAAAGGAGGAGTGACGACAGTGTTGGACGAGAGAGGACCAGGCCTGGACTTTATTTTGTGTTTTGTGTGCGGCAGTCATCCGCGAGGGGTTGCCACTTTACTTTCATTTTGTGTTTGTTTATTTTATTAAAGTTTTGATTAAATGTTCGCCGGTTCCCGCCTCCTTCTTCCCGACCTACGAACTTTGTTACACATATGCAACTAGAAGTCTCCGACCAACAGAAAGGAACGATAAAAATTACAGCTCATGCACCAGGCCTGGACTTTATTTTGTGTTTTGTGTGCGGCAGTCATCCGCGAGGGGTTGCCACTTTACTTTCATTTTGTGTTTGTTTATTTTATTAAAGTTTTGTTTAAATGTTCGCCGGTTCCCGCCTCCTTCTTCCCGACCTACAAACTTTGTTACACATATGCAACTAGAAGTCTCTGACCAACAGAAAGGAACGATAAAAATTACAGCTCATGCTTTTCAAACTTTGTGTTGTTTTTTTGTTTTATTGCGTCTTTTGTTGTAAAATGCTTAGGTTTGTCTAATGTTATTATGTCTTACTGTTCTGTATTTGATGTTTGGCACACATACATACACACACATCCTTTCACACACCCATACATACAAATTAATTCATACATACATGTCAAAATTGAAATATTAGCTCAACATGAAACTAAAATTCATAACCTGGAACATCCGTGGCGTTAGCTCTCAGACAAAAAATAAATAAAGTTCTCAACTATTTGGATAATCTACATGCAGATATATGTTTACTACAAGAAACACGCACCTTCCAGATTCAAAACAAAACACCCTAAGATCAGCACAATTCACTCATTCATTTTCAGCCCCTTATAATTCAAAACAAAGAGTAGTATGTATCTTGATAAGAAAAAAAATCCAATTTGTTTATAATGCAACTATTTCAGACCCAGAAGGACGCTTTATTATCATAAACATATCAATTAACAATAACCCGGTAACATTTGCCAACATTTACAGCCCAAATTCAGATGACCCTTCTTTTTTTCAAATTTTTTTTTCTTCCATTTCAAATTTCTCCAACTGCCCGGTAATTATAGGAGGCGATTTTAACACTGTAATTGACCCATCACTTGACAGATCCACAAGCAATAAACGACACTGGCAATCAAATGACACAATAATACAGTTCATGAGAGATTTTGGCCTTGGCGATGGTTGGAGGCTACAGCATCCAACTAACAGAGAATATACATTTTACTCGCCGGTTCATCATAGCTACTCCCGCATCGACTTTTTCTTAAAGTAACTCAATCATACCAAATATCTCAGAATACAAAATCCACCCCATCAGCATCAGTGACCACGATCCAATAACACTCATATGGAATCCAGCTAATTTACATAAATACACCAGTAGATGTTAGAATAGAAATATTAGATCAACATGCAACTCAAATTCATAACCAGGAACATCTGTGGCATTAGCTCTCAGACAAAAAAAAATTAAGTTCTCAACTATTTGGATAATCTACAGGCAGATATATGTTTACTACAAGAAACGCACCTTCCAGATTCAAAACAAAACACCCTAAGATCAGCACAATTCACTCATTCATTTTCAGCCCCTTATAATTCAAAACAAAGAGTAGTATGTATCTTGATAAGAAAAAAAATCCAATTTGTTTATAATGCAACTATTTCAGACCCAGAAGGACGCTTTACTATCCTAAACATATCAATTAACAATAACCCGGTAACAATTGCCAACATATACGGCCCAAATTCAGATGACCCTTCCTTTTTTCACACTTTTTTTTCTTCCATTTCAAATTTCTCCAACTGCCCGGTAATTATAGGAGGCGATTTTAACACTGTAATTGACCCATCACTTGACAGATCCACAAGCAATAAACGACACTGGCAATCAAATGACACAATAATACAGTTCATGAGAGATTTTGGCCTTGGCGATGGTTGGAGGCTACAGCATCCAACTAACAGAGAATATACATTTTACTCACCGGTTCATCATAGCTACTCCCGCATCGACTTTTTCCTAACTAGTAACTCAATCATACCAAATATCTCTGAATACAAAAATCCACCCATCAGCATCAGTGACCACGCTCCAATAACCCTCATACGGAATCCAGCTAATTTACATAAATACACCAGTAGATGGCGCTTTAACATATCTCTCCTTAAAGACCCAGAGTTTGACAGTTATCTTAAAAGAGAGTGGACATCCTTCCTAGAAATAAATGACTCTCCAAAGTCACCATCAGCTTCATTGCTTTGGGAAACAGGCAAAGCAGTACTACGAGGTAAAATCATATTCTCCGTCCATAAAAAGAAAATAGAAAAGCAAGAAGAAATCAGACTAGAAGAAAAAATAAAAGAACTTGAAATATTACATGCAAATAACCCAACAGAAGTAATATATAATGAACTAAGACAAATAAAATTCCTGCTAAACAAAATCATCAATAAAATAACTCAATTTCTAATTCATAGACTCCGTCAAGAAACCTTCCATCACAGCAACAAATCCAGTAAATATTTGGCCAATCAAATTAAAAGAAACACAGAAAAAATAACAATTGCAACTATTAAGGACTCAGCAGGGAAGCCTACCAACTCTCCACAAGAAATAAATACAATATTCCGAAACTTCTATACTAAACTTTATTCATCTGATAATAACACAAGACAAGAGGATATTAATTTATTTTTCAATAATATTCAACTCCCAAAACTTAACACTGAACAAATCAATGCACTGGACCAACCAATTACAGAAAAAGAACTTCATATCGCCCTGAGCCGAATGCCTAACAATAAAGCACCAGGACCCGATGGCTTCCCTGCTGAGTTCTATAAACACTTCTGGTCCATTTTATTTCCATTATTCATCAGAGCAACAACAGACATAAAAGAAAACTTAAGATTACCAATGCACATTAACACAGCCACTATTTCACTCATCCCCAAACCTAATAAAGATCCAACCTTTCCGTCAAACTACCGTCCTATATCTCTCATCAACTTAGACATCAAAATAATCAGTAAAGTTCTTGCACATAGAATTGAAAAAAATATCCCATTCATAATCCACCCAGATCAGACCGGTTTCATCAAAGGTAGGCAGGCATCCAACAACTCACGCAGACTATACGATTTAATCCATTATTCATCACTACAACAGGAAAACACTATTATAGTCACTTTAGATGCAGAAAAAGCTTTCGACAGTGTCAACTGGAATTTTGTATTCACCACATTACAAAAATTTGGCTTTGGGGAGTCGTTTATTAATTGGATCAAGATTTTATACACAACACCTTCTGCCACAGTCACCACCAATGGATTAACATCACAAAGCTTCACACTGCACAGGGGGACTAGGCAAGGATGCCCACTCTCTCCTTCTTTATTCACCATCTTCATTGAACCCTTAGCAGCAGCCATCCGCCAGAACCCACTCATCAGAGGAATCCACACACCACAAACACAACATAAGATTAGTTTATATGCTGAACGCTTTTGAATGGACATTGCATTCATAAGCCCAACAGAATTGTCTGTGATTCGTTTAATGCGCAACTCTGAAAAAAACACTAAAAAGAAGATATGATGCAACATAAGTATAAATTTAATGCCGCAATCAACACTTTTCATTTAATTTTTTACTTTATTTGCGACAGTGTGAGAAACATAAAATAAACATAAACTGGTTGAAAACACTGAAAAGTTTTGATAGATGAAAAGATGACAAGTCTGCCTCTGGCTCAGCGCCAGCCAAACAGTGAAAGCAGATTCGCAGAATTGAGCAGCTGATGATAATCACACCGGTGTGATCGTATCAAATGTAAAGATATTATTAGGCTATTTTGTGTCTTTTGGAAGCTGCACTCAAAATCCACTTGGGTCAAAAATCTGAGGGGCACGTGTCCCCTCTGTTTGAATGGGCATGATGCCTCTGCTCGGGGCCCCCCTGGACTGCAGGGCCCCACGCAATTGCGTGGTGCCTAAACATGCTACTGGCCATCATCTGAACAGTCTTGTAAAAAAAAAAAAAAAAAAGGAAATACAAAACTACTGAAAACAGGCAGTTGACAGGGCTTGGCCATTCGAAGTGCAATAATTTTCGAAGGCTCCTCACCAATGACCGTAGAGATGTCTAGTAAACAGTGCGCTCACCTCTGAATGTCCTTTGCACTTGCAGTGACAGCGAGTTTAACATCGGCCAAGTAGCCAGACGTGCAGATTCCATTTAGGCTGGATGCCAGACTGAGTTGCTCACTTGAGAGGGGATCTCTCCTCAATGAAATTAGCCATTCAGGTCCCTAGAACCAGGGCTGTGTGTGCCCTGTACCTCGACATATGTCCGCCCTGTGATTGAGATGGCCGGGGAGACAGACAGCTCAACAGACAGAAGGTGCTGGTCTACCCATGTCTACAGGCTCGTCACGAGCGCGAGAAGAGGGCGAGAACGGGAACCGCCTTGGCGATTATGAACATGCTGTCCATGCGAATGAGAACATGCTTTTGATGGACCAAAGTCTAAAAACACTTAAGAGACAGGTGAATTGCTTCGATCCCCAGGCAGATCCAGGCAGGTCATCAGGTACTATTTCTCGGTGTCTATCCAGGCACAGAATGCCGGGCAACCATTGCACAAGGCTGCTGTTGTTGTAAAAGGCTGTGCTCCTCCATAGGGCCAGCACTTCTAGGCATTTGCAAGTCACCAAGATGCGCATTGAGCTCAAGTGTGGGGCCCATGCAGGAACGCACACTTTCAATCATAGTTGAAGCGGCCACATGTGAAGCAGTCCCAACCTGCCAGATAATGATACAGTGCGAACAGTCTGAGGGAGTGTTCTGAAAACACTGGGGCATTTCGAATTCTGCACGGAAGCAAGCATTAGACCGTTGAGATGGGAAAATCTGTGTCTTTTATATGGAACTCGTTGTCTCTTTAAGGCAAGGGAATTTTTTTTAATGGACCTAATGGAAACCCGCAGCTCTGAGAGGGAGGGCAGGCCTGCTGAATGTTTTCAGTATGTTTTCATGGGCAGGGGCGTACATTCAGTCTAACATTTGGGGGGGACAATAAACAAAATTTCTCAAGAACAATTTTTGAAGGGGACACAAATAATCCAGCTAAAATTTTACTTGTTTTTCATGTCCGCGGGCATGTAACGTTATTATTGCTAACATAGCGTACTGATCGAAAAATACATTGGCATCATGTATTAAAGAGAAAATAATCACTTCATCCGATGTTTAAGTGAATAAAATAGCTTTGACAGCCTTACTTACTGGAGTTCCACAACTATTGACTTCTCTCTCACCGGACTTGTGTGTGTGTAGGTGATGTAAAAGAGGAAAGCAGGCATTTGAACCAAAGCAATGTGAGGCAAGGGTGGGGGAGACTCAAATGTTTCTAAACTTAAAACGCATTTTTTCCCCTTTTGTGTTGTTTTACTACTTACACAATTATTTCGCTACATAAATATAATTATAATCGCTACAAGTGCCTACTGGAATTTTAAAATAGTAGAGGCAAATTTTAAAGATTATAATATGAAATCACTTAAGCAGAGGTGCTTGATTGTCTTATTACTTTTGATCTCGGGAAATGTTCAGCCTAATCCAGGCCCAGTTTCTGCCTCTGCTCCAAGCTTTGAAACACCTGCGGATTTTAAATCAAGGTATGGACTTGGTTTTATTCATTTAAATGTTTGGAGTTTAATCACTAAAATGGATACGGTTCGTATTTGGGCACAGTCAACTGATGCGGATGTGACTGTCCTAACTGAAACTTGGCTGAACAAATCTGTTTTAGACAAGGATATCTGCATTAATGGTTATAATGTATATAGGACTGACCAACCAAAAAGGGGTGGGGGGTAGTGTTGCTTTTGGCGGCCTGTTTTAATTTTAGTTTTAGTCTAGTCTTTGTGTGAAACTGTCATTTTAGTTTTTATTAGTTTTAGTCACGTTCATACTCTTTTTAGTCTAGTCAAGTTTTAGTCAACTAAAAGTCTGAGCATTTTAGTCTAGTTTTAGTCAACGAAAATTGTATTTTAGTCTCATTTTAGAAATGCAATTATATTTAACCCAGTCAATATAGTATAAGTACTTAGTAGTATAGACAAAATCAACATTTCATTTTAGCCAAACCCATTTCAAACAAGGTTATCTTATTATATTATTGTTACCTTATAGACTCAAGAATACAGCCATTCCAGACACGGAAGACGCTCTGATTTGAATATACAACATTTATTTTACCAACCAAACATGTTAGAAGTACACTACACACACATAAATTTAAATAAAGATGAACCCCGGCTGGCCGGCCATCGGTCCCTTTCTCTGTGTCAGGCTTAACTTTGTTTGGTTTTCGTCTTCTAAATC